>NC_039364.1:121808630-121928406 GCF_003573695.1 Papaver somniferum
GGGGGGGGGTATAACAACCACACCTAATATTTCGTTCGGAAATCTGTATGGACTAAACTCCAATATAATTCCAAGAGCACCAACTTAAAAGTGAGACTCAATCAAGAAAGATATCAAAGAGCTTTATCTCTTTCTCAATACAATCAGTAAATCAACTGGATAGAAATCCGTGAGACTGATTGATATGTGAATAACTCGGATGGTACCAAAGACCAATGTCTGAGTGTCAATCAAGTTTTATTTTTGATTTCTTAAAGGAATTGATAGATATCGAAGGAGTGATCAGACTAAAAAGGACTAATATATTCATTTAGATAAATCATGATATTCAAGATCAAAAAAGAATTATACTGTTGTTGATGGTGGTTTTTAGCTTAGGGTTAAAATTGTAAAACCTTACATATGATGTGACGTCACTCTGTAAGGAAACGGAGCCATGAGTGTCCACCTCTTCACTGGCACATTTATTGAGCAACTCAATATTTTCTTATGAAATTTACCCAGAATGGTGCATGTGGCAACAATCCCAAGTATTCTGTAAATTTTGGCACCTTGCCTACATTCGATTAATATAAGTTTCTTTGAATGCTTCTTGTGCTATGTTCCCCGGCTGAACCCTTAATTTTGATATGGCATGACAATTTTTGTTCACTCACAACAGAGTAGCACGAAGTTCCAAGTATCGAGGATGAGGTCTTTACATAAGGTATTCAAATCAGAAAGCATGCTGCTCTCTGGCAATGAACTTTAAGAACTCTGTGTCAACACATAGAATTCAATCAATTACTTTTGCGCCTTGCGCAATATACCAGACCTTGCTTGTCGAAAGTAAGCCTAGGCAAACTAGGTAATTAATCCGCCATGGATTAGTAGGTGCAAAACCCTGCCCAGAATCAGAAAACGGGGAGCCGTAGCAGCAAAGGGAGGCGTGGATATTCCTTAGGCCAGCTGGCGCCATTTTTCATTGGCCACGCCCCATCCTAAACCGGCCTTATTTCCCTCGGCCAATCAGGTCGCCTCAAACTCGCCACGCGCACATAAGTTATGGCTGGGCCCTTACTTGCCGGCCCCACTTCCCACTGACCAATCAGGTCGCTCTAAAGCCGCCACACTCACACCAGAAGTGTACCCACGCCCATGCTTGGCCGACCCCTCTCCTTCCTACCGACCAATCATGTCACTTTAAAATGCGCCACGAGCACTAGAGGTGTGGCGGCGCCTTATGTTTGGACGGCCCCTTTTCTTGACCAATCAAGTCGCTCTATACTCGTCACCATACATTAAAGGACAAACACACCCTGTCGCGCCACTATACTAATTAGCAAGCCAAACGCGCCCTTCCACAAAAACATATTAATTGCCTTTCCAAAAAGCCGCACCAACATGTCGAACGTGCCATGTTGCACCAATAAGTTGAGCGGCACGCCATCATGCCACTCCTCCGCACCAACATGCCAAACATGCCATTTCGTGGCAACATGCCATAAATAGCGCGCTGCGTGCTAACCTACCTCCTGTTTGGGGCCAACGCCATGATAAGCTCAAATTAGGGTTTTCTAGTCATAAGCACGACCCTACCAAAACCCTAATTTTCGCAACACAAATTATGCCACTTCGGCCCCACAACAACCCTGAGCCGTGTGGGGCCCAGGAATCCCTAGGAATGGCGCCATACCATAGTCACCCACGACAATTCTTACTCATGTGGCCGTTTCCACACTACGGCCTTGCCATAGTTCCTTTGGCATAGCTATGGTACCGTTTGCACAAAAAAGTGTCGCCATGTCGCGGCCGCATGCCACATGAACCAATTAGGGTTTCAACATGACAAACCCTAATTTAGGAAAAGTTGCTACGCCAACCAAGCCAAGTAACGTTTCCCAGAGCGTTGGGATTGATGTGGTAACAGGGCCAATGTTTCCACGCCACATGTGGGTCCAACACCGAGGTGCCAAAGTCTAGCGGCCATGGCTATGCCAGACGCTACTTTGTTCCACTGACATGTGCTAACTATGCCAGCCACGCCGCCATGCCGCACGTGCTAAATAGAGTTGCGATGCGCCAAACCCTAATTTGGCTAAAAGTTTCCATGCCAACTGAGTCCAATGACTCTCCTAAGGCCTCAAGATCAACTTAGCAACAACGCCAATGTTGCTAGAAGCCATACTTGGGTCTAACACCAATATGCCAAAAACAGCTGCCACGGCTACGCCATTGGCATGTCGCTATGCCATGGCTCCGCCAGGCGCCATTATGCCAATGGCGCCACTTAGCTATACAACAAGATGTGGCCATAATCAATGGCCATCCTTCCACATGAGATGCAATCTTAGCCATCCAAGTTCGCCACCGAACTGACAGACTTGTGGCAAGTTTCAGATGACCAGCTGCCTAAATCTAGTGGTCATGGCTACGCCAGGCGCCACTTGCATCACCGTGCCACTGGCATGCACGAGCCATGCCAGCCATGACACATTGCCACTGGCGTACACCAAAACACCACCGCGCCATTTTCAGGCGCCAACACAAGGTAGCCATAATCAACGGCTACCCTCCTTCATGAGATGCGATCTCAGTCATCGAAGTTCACCACCGAACTGACAAACCTGTGGCAAGTTTTAGGCGACCAACCAAAACGATCCTAATAGCATTACATGCTATTTTCCTGCGGTAAGTCCCTTGACTTTGACTTGCCACACGTAGCAAAGTGCTACATGTTTTCCACGAAAACACTCGAGACATCAACCATATCACAAACTGGGGGATGCTCATCGGGGTATTGGTCTGGCGGTTTACAACGTGCGACGTACAATGCACCCGTTACAAGAAAGTGTCATGAAGCAGGATAATTAGTAGTGGTAAAAAAGTAACAGTGTAAACAAATTCACTTCCTTCATCATGGAAGCATAATGACTGACGGTTACACGTTATTCTTTTTTTCCACCACTCAATCGTTTCCACTTCCTACGAGACCAGGGTACGTTTCAATATGACTTGTATAAATAGGCTTCACTTATTTCACCAAAAAACAAGTTTTTGGTCGGCAACAACACAGTATCTAGAAATCACCTGGTAGCTTTCCATTCTGCTAACAAGTTCTACTTTCAGATACGAGTCATAAACAACCACACCTTCAGACTCAACTATTCTGGTCTCAACACTCTCTTCGCTTCCCTCCCTAAGACCAACCCTTCTCCTTCACTTTGTGACCGAAGCAAGCCTGGAATGGCCATTTCTTGGTTTAGGCCAGGATTGTACAGATTGATCTCTCGAATCAAAAGTACTCCCGTACAGTGCATTTTTTAGGGTTTAGATTCGTTTCCCATCCACACACCCGAAATTACCAAAATCAGCAGAAACAGTTTTCACCCACAAACAACTGCACATCTGAAATTATGAATGCAGGAGAGGAACTGCACTATAAATCGAATCAACATTAGGAAACTTGTAGTTCGTGCATCTACAACACCATTACTTACAGTCTTACATAGATAACTAAAATCAAAAAATAGTACTCAGCATCCAGCATCACTACCTAGTCTTTTCTTCAGCAGCAGTTGATCATATCAGTAAAGCTAACTGCATATTTGTTCAACCCCTAGAACTCGAAGTCGATCAAGTCAGGAAAAGGCTCAAACGCAATACCATCACCAGTATTGGTATTATTAAGCCATTGATTAACATCATAATTAAACTCCTTCTCCAAAGCAGAACTATAATTATAAATTTTGTAGGTGAGGAAGATTGATAATCAAATTTAGGTTCAAGCTGAAGAGAGGGGGATTTATTCATCATAATCATTGCCACCCTCTCCCATTGGTTCAGTAGATTTGTTATTCTCCATAAATTTAGGATCAAGTTGAAGAGAGGAGGATTCCTTCCTCGTCATCGTATCATCTTCATTACAACCCTTTGCAGATGGATCACTGGTATATTTGTTCTTCTCCATCATCAACTGATCTATTTTCTTTGAAATCATACCAAACATGGGCTTCAAATTCCTTTCAATCCTTTGAATCTCTTCAATTGATAAATTACACAACTTCTGATCAATAAATTTAACTTGTTGATTCTCTTCTTTAACATCACCATTACATAATTTCCTCATCTTGTTATCATACATGCATTCTAAATCAACAACTTCTTCATCGGTATCCCTTTTTCTTTTCCATGTTGTTTTTAGATCATAATTAATGAAATCCTTGATAATACCTTGACTTTTATTAGGGTTTTCTGGTAGTATCCTAACCGATCCATCCCCATTCTTATCTTTATTGAACTCGAAATCAACATACAGCAAAACCCTAACACCGCATAGAGTTTTCAGTTCATGCCATTTCTTCTCAACACCCTTCATTCTTCCCTTGAAAATCTTATTTTTCTTACCATTATTCTTCCGAGACGATGATGATTCGACCTTATTTTGATCCAAAAGACCCACCCATTTTTTGTTTCACGAAAATATTCGATTTGTACTTCCCAAAGGAAAAAAAATTGTTCACAGAGTGTTGAAGAAGAACAGGGATGAACAAATTAAGAGTTTTTAAGATTAATTAGAAGTAGTAGTAACAGTGAACCACTTGAGATCACTACTTCTAGGTATAGAAACTTTGTTCCAAGTTTTTACAACTTGTGATCCAGTTGTCATTAATTTTCTAGTCGTTGTAAAAAAAAAATCCGATAAGCTTGTTTCTAAAATAAGGCAAGTTTTTAAAGATCAGAGACCATGGTCATTGGTCAAAACGCGTTATTTTTAATTTTGAGCTAACGGATTTACGACTAGTCTCGATAAAGAATTTAAAAGACAAGCTGAGGAATAAATTTAATGAGATATGCCCTGTGCTCATCTTTCTTTACACCAGCAGAATGATAAAGTTCAAAGAAGCTTTAATGGGAACTTTGTTGTCAACCGTCAAATAAGTTATAATCTACACCGTTGGATCTACTCACACGTGGAATAAAATTCTTCAACATTCGCCTACTTCTAGTGGTGAAGTTTACTGTTGCAGAAGGTTCAAGAGCTACTACACATATCATCATGGTGATAGAATCCAACATTTTTCTTGCAGAGCCTGGTGTAGGATAATCTGAGTTGTATTTTGTCGATCATATACGTAATTATGTACGAAATCCATCATCTTCATTCTTAGCAGATCAACCTCAGCATCATTTCAACCAACCCAACATATTATGCAAATCGATAATGTTCATCATCATCATAGCATAACATTTTTCTTCATCACAACAAATTTTTTTCCTCTCAAAATCAATCTTTGCACTCACAACAAACAAAAATGAGAACCCTTTTTTCATAACAATTTTCCTTTTGAAATTCACCATTTTTCGCTAGATAAATCATATCATTGTTTTTTTTGAACAAATTTTCTTGTAACTCTCCCTCAACTCAACTCTCTGCCCCAGCTCTATAATATCATGTGGGAATTTCCCAACATAGCACGGAGAAGAGTGAGAGAGAGATTGAAACACTCAAAAAATCAAAACTACGTTGACAATCTTTGAGCATATTTTACAATAGAAAATTAACCTTTTTATAGGTTGTAACTCAAAAAACCCTGGAATACTCTCACTATCCCACTACTAACAAAATCCTAATTTGTAGAAATTAAGTCACACATTTAAATGTGTTTAGTATTTTCCTAAACAATAAGACACTTAACAAAAAATTATTCAAATTTCAAAATATTCAAAGATCAAACAGAATTATCCTAAATCTAATATTTTAATTATAATTCCAACAAATTACTTTTGTGCTTGTCGCCAGGAGTTAAGTTCTTATCAAAAATAGTATAATACAAACTGAAAGCAATGACGATTGCACTTTATTAATGCTTTCCTGAAAGCAATTGATAATGCACGTGATCATCTGATATTCATATTTACATTACTTGTAGAGTCTTTCGGTTACTAGACAAGACAATCTATATTATAAAAAGAAATGTTGTGTGCAGCTTTACAAATCCGACGATCGATTTTGTCATCCTACGATGCGGATCGATTGGTTATATGTCTTATATAGACGTCCGTCCGATCTCTTAAGATTTAATTATTTTGGACGACATATTATGTCGTGGCCCGTACCAAAGCTAATTCCAAGCTAGACATGGTTCTGAAATAAGCTCTGCCCGACCACCAAGGTAACGAGCCCTTATTAGTTAACCTGACCTAACACGCCTAAGCTACCAAAAAAGAAAAAGTAAAGCGTGAAAGCGCAAAACAAAAACGAGAGGGACTCGTTTGGTTTTTCTTTTTTGTTAGCAGTGTACAGACAGGAAGAAAAAATTAATTTCCTTTTGCAACGTGGTTAAGATTTGGACTTAGACTTTTATTTTCGGGATTGATAGTTTTTTATCCTTTTTCTTTTTTTTGAAGCATCCTATTGATATTGAGCATCAATATTTGGGATATATAGTCGATCAGATACGGGCCATACGATAACGTCAGATATTTTCTAGACTACGGCAGGGCTGTGGGTCCTGGCTAATTAGACCGACCAACAAAATACTGAAATTCGCGTAAAGGACTACGGCCGGGGTTGTAGGCCCCGACTAATTTGATCCCATTAACAAAATACCAGAATTTGCGTAGGGGACTACAACTAATTTGACCCGACAAACAAAATACTGAAATTTGTGTAGGGGACCACGGCCGGGGCTGTAGGCCCCGACTAATTTGACCCCATCAACAAAATACCGGAATTTGCGCTACAACCCCGACTAATTTGACACGACAAACAAAATACTGGAATTTGCGTAAGGGACCAAACAACAAAAAGAAAAGAAATAAAAAATGGTTGAGCCCCGGCCGTAGGCCGGAATTTGCTTAGGGGACTACGACAGGGGATGCACGTCCCGGCTAATTTGGCCCGACCAACAAAATACCGGAATTTGCATAGGAGATTACGGCCGGGGCTGCAGGCCCCGACTAATTTTCCCAAACCAACAAAATACAAGAATTTGCGTAGGGGACTACGGTCAGGGCCATCAGCCCCGGCTAATTTGACACGACCAATAAAATACTGGAATTTGCGTAGGGGCCACGGCCGGGGCTGTAAGCCCCGACTAATTTGACCCGACCAACAAAATACTTGAATTTGCATAGGGGACCACGGCCGGGGCTGTAAGCCCCGGCTAATTTGACACGATCAGAAAACACTAGGGTCGCAAGCCCCAAACAACAACAAAAAATCGAAAAAAGGTTGAGCCGGCCTACCTAGTCTATATTATAAAAAAAAGTGGTGTGTGTGTAGCCTTACAAATCCGATCATCGATTTTGTCATCCCACGATGGAGATTGATCGGTTATATGTCCTATATAGACGTCCGTCCGATCCCTTGGCTTCCTAATAAAAATATGATTCTAAAGATTATTTAACGATGTCGGATCCTTGGATTTCTTAATTTGACTGCAGCGTCGGATTTCCTAATTTGACTAAGTTTCCGCTAATATAGGCTAACACTAAGTAGATGTATTTATAGAACATAAGAGCGTCATTCTTTAACGGTTTCACCAACAGATGGTCTTCTATCTATAGTTTTTCCCTCCATTAACGACTTCTAATTCTTAACTTCGTCTCTCTATATCATAATAATACTGAGTTATTAATACTAAGTTATTATTATGGATGATTTAAAGATACGGTGAAATAAAAGAAAACAGAGCTGATGATTTAAAAAAAAAATTGGTCTAAAGAGGAAAGGAGAAGAAAGAAAACCTAATAGAGGAAGAGGAGTGAATTGGGTAAGAGGTTTTATGTTAATGCAACCAAATATCTCCTTACTAATACATCTTCACGGAAAACATATGGCTAAGGGTCTGTTTGGCTTATGTTTGGTGGATGACCCTCCATGAAGATTATTCGTATACACCAGATATACTCTGGTCCATCGACCGTTAAATCATCCAATAAGCATAATGATTTGTACCATAACTTTCTCAAGAAAATTTAAGTTATCCTCAACTAATCTAAAAGCTATTTTTAAAAAATAAATAAAATAAAAAACATGGTAAAGATTTATGTGCGAGATCTAAGTGTCACAACCCCGACCAACAAAACATTAGGGAATGTTTAAGGGCCACGGTCGGGGCTGTAAGCCCCGGCTAATTTGACCTGACCAACAAAATACTATAGTATTCTCAAGGGACCACGGCCCCGGCTAATTTGACCCGATCAACAAAATACTATGGTATCCTCAAGGGACCACCCCGGCTAATTTGACACAACCACAAATACTAGGGACGCAAGTCCGAACTAACTTATAAGCTCGATGTTTGACCGTTATAATCTAATTAGTTTTGCGAATGACTAAAAAAGATTTTGGTAGAATACGGACCAGCCGATCAAACAACAAAACGAAAACGAAAAAGGTTGAGCCCCGGCCGTAGGCCGGGGTGATACCTAGTGATCTTATAATAAGAATCTGAATTTTTATCTGAAACCTATTATTAGGGCGTCACATTCCAATAGAGGGGTTTCACTTGGATTTCTAGTGACCAAAAAATTGGTTATGGGGTAATCTTGATACAATGCCAAATGTCTAAAATAACCTTCAACTAAAATCAAAACCTAAAAACTAAAACTAAAATCAAAACCTAATTCTCATTCAAAGAGCTGCTCCTCCTCCTCCTCCTCCTCCTCTTCTTCTTCTTAACTTTCTCTCCTTCATCAACCATAAATCATTCCCTCCTTTTTTTCAATCAAAATCATTTCACCATCTTCGATCAATTGACGGTTCGAAAAACTTATAATCGTCGATTGAATTCTCTATTAAAGGTGCGGAAGAAGCATATTGATAGAAGTGATGGTAATCAACAAACCAATTGCATTTGAAATGGTTAGATTGATTGAAACAGTAGAACAAAATAGGTTTCAGAACCAGTTACGTTTGGGTTTTCCTCAAAAAAAACCAACCGTAATTGTTTTACAGTTGGGTTCAACCAAAAAAAACCTACCCGTACCTGATTTACAGTTAGGTTCGATGACAAAAAACCCAGCCGCAACTGTTTTACAGTTGGGTTTCGACCAAAAACACCTAGTCGTAACTGGTTTAAAATTGGGTTTTCCTAATTTTATCTAGTTACGGTTAGGATTTCATCATCACCTAAACGTAAATTTGTCTTACGACTAGCTACGAAGGAAAAACCCAACCGTAAACCGCTCTGAAAAGCTAAAAAATTCAATTTTTTTTTACTTACTTTCATCAATTTTGATAAATAAAAAGAACATTGGTTGGGTGATTTAAAATCTAGGATTTTGGTTAGAAAAAAATCTCCAAAATTTCTCATTTTTTTCACTTTTTCTTCCCACCAAAATCACTTAATATGGTTTTTTATCACTAACTATATAAAAAATCTTATCAATTTAATTATTGTTATAAACATGTAATTATGTTAAGAATATTTAGGATAAATCCCGTTTATTATTGGGATGCCCTTGTGTCTAGCCTATAAATAGAGGCTCTAAATGTTTTTCTATGACACACAGATTAATAAGAATTTCTTTCTGCTTCTTCTCCTATTTTTTATCCCCTTCTCCTTTTATAAAACATTATCATGCACGTTGGTCTGCCAACTGATCCATGAAATCGAAAAAGATTACCTACTATCTATATCTAATTGTTTTTCTTTTCGTTTGATGTGATTTTTTCTTCTTTAATTTATTAATCTGACTAATTCTGTTTTATTGGCTTAATCCACGGTTTAGGCCGTGAACTATTCTCAATAGAAATTTTACAGCGTCCCTACTGGATCACATGAATCGTTACTGGATCCCATGAGTTAGATTGATAACAATCACTTAATGCTCGTATACACGTAAGCGTGTTTATTGTTTGTGGATTTTATTTCCTTCTCTAATACATGTGTACCACCACTATGTTCGTCTCTTTTGTATATTTATGGTTTACAAAAAAAAGTACTTTATCTGTATATATGTGGTTATAAACTTATAATGCAATCAATTCACTGCATTATTATTTATTATTTTTCTCTAATCTTAGAGAATACACTAGGGCTGTTCATGGTCGGTTTTGGTTCGGTTTCTAGCCAAACCAAAACCGAAACCAATACTATCGGTTTCTAAAAATCTAAACCAAACCAATCCATTAATCATTGGTTCGGTTTCTAAATGGTTCCAGCCGGTTTCGGTTTGTCCCAATGGTTTTTGGTTAACCAATAGTTATGTCAAACGACTCAAACAAAAAAAAAAGATACACATATTTACAGATAAAAAAATCATAGTTGCCGATAGTATTGGTTTACACAAATTTACAGACAAAAAAAATAAATAAAAAAATATCAAGAATAGTTAAAGCTTACTCTAAATCTAGAGATCAAAAGAAGATATATAATATATCTTAATTTAGTTAGTGATAAACAAAAAAGAATGAAGAAGGGAAGAAGAAAGTCGAGTAGCAGCAGTGACTGCTGTAGTTAGGGGTGGAGAAGGGAGGAAGAGAAAGAGGGAGAATATCATACTGAAATATTAGATTTAGGGTTTCTATTTATCCTCTAAATCAATGGATAGAATCTAATACTTGTTAATCAAGGTAGAAACTAAGTTTAAAAATTAATCGGTTTTCCAATGGTTTTTGGTTCGGTTTTACAGGTCAAACCAAACCAAAACCAACACTATCGATTTTCCACTTTCTACACCATAACTAATCCATTAGTTAATGGTTCGGTTTGGTTTTTTCCTAATTGGTCTGGTTCGGTCCGGTTCCAACGGAAAACCGAAACCATGATCAGCCCTAAAATACACCGTGTCAGCTTATGGTTATATATCACGCTTTGGCCGTCCTTCAGGTGCGGCTATATTTATTTTAGTCGATCATTACAACATGACAACAAAGATTTCCATCAGTCTAACAAGAAATCTTTTACTTAATGATTTTCCGGTGCTAATAACCATACAGTGTCGGTTTCTATCTTTTTAAAAGAAACCTCAACCCACAAAGTGGATTTTAGAAAATCATATAAACCAATTGATATTGGTGTTTCTCCATCGTTTCTACAAAATAGAGGAAAATAAACTTGGTGTATTTTCTATATTTTTGTCAATATGGTGTATTTTTTTCTCACCAATTATAAAATATGGCGTTGATCAACTTGATTGCCTTTACAGTAATAAATCGCATGCATGGTTGAAAAACCTGCGTCCAACTCAGTTTGGTATCTTCTGTCCATATTAAACGAAGATCATGTGATTTTTATATATACGGTTTCTATATTTTACAAGAAACCATCTGTTTAACCACAAAGTGGATTATCCCCGTGCGATGACTAACATGACAAAAAAAAAAAAAAAACTTTTTTCGTTGATACGATTTTCATGAACTGTACAAACGAAATGGTCTTGGTTTTCTCTATCGCTTACATGAGATGCCAATATAGTTTGGTTCTTTCTACAAATACCGTTGGTTTCTATTTCTTACCGGAAACCATGGATTTTTTTTTTTTAAAGTTCAATAACGAAAATGATTTCTTCATCTTTCTTAAGAAGAAACATCTAAGCCAACTAGATTTGGTTTCTCCCTACCAATTCTAAAGGGATAAAATATTGTTATGGTATTTTCAATTGAAAACGCGACGAAACACGGGATTGCTGCATTCTCGAGGGATATAGAGAGCAAATTTTATCTTTCCTCGCCGTAATAATCTCCAATATTTTGCCTGTTCAATTTGTAGTTGGAATTGGACACTAGAGATCAAAGGGTGCGCACCCGGCTTGTTAGCCTAAATCATTAATTAGTCCTTGTAGTGACTATATTGATCTCAATACTAACTTATTTGAAAGAGATAAAGTATCTATAATTTCATTCTTAGGTGAATGAATATCTCGTCGGCCCTATAGGTCATTGGAGATTTATGTTTTTCTTGCTCTAACCAACGAATCCATGGTTGATTTTAAATTTGTACGTCAAGTAGACTACAATTTTATTTATTTATTTGGACATCTTTTTATGGTTTTAGAAGTCATTATCTATTTTCCAACTGGTGTTGTTAAAATCCAGATGTTTTTACGAGTATATGTCCTCGATTTAATCGGATAATACTATGCGAACTTGTTTTCGTATATGAGATGATTATATTTCCGCCATAATCAGGGGGGACTAAATACTACCCGACGTTTCTCTCCCATTTTGATCAAATCGAAAAAGGTTGTCTACTAGGCGTGAAAATATCTCATATAGCTTTTATATAAGCTTTTTCCTCTTCCGAGGAAATCCAGTCACATCTAGCAGATAAGTAGCGTTCTATAAGAGGCTACAGGTGGTGCTCCAATTGAGTCTACCAAATTATAATTCACCTTCTCAAATTTAATATCTTCTCACTTGATAATGATGAGATTATAATGCCCGCGGGCACTGGTACCAGATGATTGAATTTTATTTTATTTCAAAGTATGCATACACTGGAAATTATGTGAGATCGTGATAAGCTAATATGATTGTCGAATATTCATATAAAGTAGCTACTGAAATACATGACCGTGGTTTTGAACCCCTCTGCAGAGAAATATCGACATATGTGATTGGTTGGCATACAATCCAATTAGGTTGGACTAATTTCTCGATTGACGCATTTTTGGATCCAATACTTAACACCGCCAAGCCTACTAATTACAGGTTGGTTTAGTCATAATGCGTCGTTATACGAGAAATTATTTCGTTTGTAAAAACGATTTCAGGGTCTTATTTATTTTAGTTTATTTTTCAGACCCTAGGATTGATTTTTTTTTAATTGTTCTCTTTATAAAATGCACTTGGCGTGGTAGTCTTTGAAGGACTCACATTGCATTTACATAAGAAATGTGGTCGGAGAACATATTGAATTTGTAATTTTTGAAGGATTCAAATATTCAGGCAGCCACCTTATTTGCTTACATAAGGTTTAACAATCCTTTATGTGTTTTTGAAAATTTGAAAAATCTGGATTAATTAGTTGATTATATCAACTTCATAGGTCTCTTGAAGAGTCCTTAAAAACACCAAAATCCACGCTTTAGCAGCATATATTCTATTTTCTTTCTTTATTTCTTAAATCTGCAGTTAGAATTATGCTAGCATAAACTCGTCTTTGATATAGACCGGAGTTATTATTTGGATGCTTATTTTATGTAAAACCCATATAGTTGGGTTAGCATCCATATTTACGTCAAAAGTTGTACTCTTTTTCCTCCGTTTCAGGTTTTGTCCCATGTGGTTTTCCTGACAAGGTTTTAACGAGGCAACATCTCGTTGATGTTCAATTTTCTTTCAAAATGTTGATACTTGTACTCTTTTTCCTTCGTCCATATTTTTTCCCATTGGGTTTTATTGGCAAGGTTTTAGTGAGGCAATTTATTCAACATGGTGGTCATCCAAGGGGGAGTTGTATAATTCCGGTTATTTGGTGGATTCTCACCATTAACTAGGTCATTTTGTTAGGCCAAATCAACATAACAAGCCCTTAGTAATTTGGATGTGATTCTGATCCGTATAAGGTATGACCACAAATTCAGTTTTGTTCACTTATGGTAATTTATCTAAATCTTGGCTCTATGTTGAAGAAACTATATCAATAACTATTTCTGCAAATCATCTCCAAGAATCTAGCAACCCAACACACAAGTCATTAATGTATTTAAAGAAGCATGAAGAGTCGAGAACACTATCATTAGAAAACTAACACAAAAGAAGACTTCATCAACTGGCGAATTTCACATGAAAGCATTGATATCTCCAGCATTCAAGAAATAGTTCATCAAATTGGGAAGTTGTGACTCATTGATTTGAATGAGAAGATTTAACTGAAGTACTCATCAGGGGGAGCGCCATCATCGAAGGTGCATTTACTGGACTTATCGCGTTGTACTCTTTTTCCTTTGTCAAGGTTTTATCCCACTGGGTTTTCCTTGTCAAGGTTTTAACGAGGCAACATTTGCGTGTCCAACATTATTTCAAGTCTTTACGTGCTTATGCAGTTTCAGGTTTTTCTCTTTTGAGTTTTCCTGTTATGTTTTTAGCTTAGACACAATGTCATCAGGGGGAGTGTTATAAACGTGTAATTATGTTAAGAATATCTAGGGTAAATCCCGTTTATTACTGGGATGCCCTTTTGTCTAGCCTATAAATAGAGGCTCTAATGTTTGTCTACGATACACATAATAATAAGATTTCTCCGTTCTTCTTCCCTTTTGCTTTGTGTCTCATTCTCTCTTTCTCTATTTTACAACAATTATTAGTTAATTGGAATATTAGCACTAACCACATAAAGATTGTTTAGTCATTATAAAATTATTTGAATGTGACGTCCCAATAATAGGTTTCTTTTATCTAGTATGTATGACTGTTTAGGCCTACGTTTACATCCAACTTATTATGAAAACTTTATTCAACAGGATAAGAAAATAAGAAATGGAATTCAGACTTCCTATATATATTGTGTATGCACTAATTTTCAGGAACCTTTCATAAATGTTTTTGTACAAACATAGAAAATCAAGGTTTTGAAGTAATGCCGATTCCCAGTGTTCAATCAGTCAAACAACAGATGTATGTTACCAGAAGACGGTAACGTAATCTTTGATACAAGCACAAAAGAAGAAAAGGATAGAAAATCCACTACTGGTGGTGACCTCCCTTCCTTTAATTGTTATAAACTCTGGAATTTGGTGAGTTGTACTGAATAGGAGATAGAGGATGTCTTGGTAAATCTTGCTCGAAATCAATTTTCCTCTCAATTATACTGCATGTTTTGGGGCTTGAACGACGCTTTTTTCCCTGCACGCCAGTTGCGATAGATTATACTATGAGAATCAAGCAAATACTTTTAACTCATAACAGGTAATAAAGCAAACTGTAAGTAAAGTTATAATAAGCAAAGTTATGATAAAAGCTGCTAACACCTTTCAGATATGTGGATGTCAGCCAAATTCAATAAACTCATGTCATTACCAACTTAACCTTTTCTCGCCTCATTCTAGAATCAGAATATTTCCTACCCAATTATGCATTTCGTAAATGGAAGTGCAGGATCCCTCTATGTTGTATGCTAAACATATCTAGCCCAAAGGAAAGTATTTTCTTATTTAAGAATGTAATATATGCCTGAGCCAGATACTGCAACAGTATTTTATATGTTCATGCAAGAGTAGTAGCGGGGTGTGTGCAAACCCAGGGACTGGGAACAGAAACTGTCGAACATCACTAGGGTTATGCTGAAACCTTAAAACCTAGTTATGATGGGGGTTGTCCAGTTTCAAACAATTTTTTTTTCTTCCAAATTATTCTAAATGTAAACAAACAGGGCCTTCAGTATATGAAGCTTATCCTATTATTAATCAAAACATTACCTTTGTTGATGGACTGCTGGTATGTTTGTCTCCTGATCCTTGATGATGCCTTTCTCTGTTGCATTGCCTCAACAACCTTTTATTCTCCTCATCCAAGATAGTATTTTCTTCAAACAATGCTTTAACCTAAACCCATGAAAGGTAAATCATTAGATTATTATGTCTAAATGGATGTAAACCATGACAAAACCGAATTAAGAAAAAACAAACACATTTACCTCCTCCTCAGCTCTGACAAGGTTAGTTGTAAGATGCTCTTTGTCGGTTTGCAACGCTCTAATCTCAGAAGCCAATGCTATGACATTTTGAGTTGCTGGACTCAAGCTGCAGTTTAAGAAATTTCACCATGTTAAGCAGAGAATAAGGTTCCCATTTCTTGTTCGAATCTTCTAATTTTGCGGTGTTTTTGACAGGACGCAGTCAATTAACAAATAAAGTTATGCCGTGAGGTATTATTATGCAACAGTTACACAGGCATTTAGAACTAGTTGAAGCTTTGGGTCTCTTAGAGGCCGTACCGTACTTGTAGTTGTATGTCGGATGGTAAATGATTACATTCAGTAACCTCAATTAATATTTAATATATAGACTATGGTAGATGAATAAGGATAGGATTCCTATTTAGTTATTATCATATAGCTTTACTTTGTCTTCTTAGCTTTTGACATGACAGATCCTTAATTGCACTACAGCAACCTATGAACATGAAAATAGGAGAAGTAGCTATTGTGCTAGTGGTTACCGGTTATCTATTCCGAGCATCATGCTATGGTGAGATATATCTTAATTCTAACCCAGATAAAAGAAAAAGTCACACAAGGAGAAGAAGACCTTACCTGTCCCATATTTTGAGTAAACCTTGACATGATTCAACTCCACTATTTGCCTCTAGAAAAGCGTGTGCATTTGCCGCAGCTTCATCTTTATCAGTTATTGAAACTATTAGAGAGTCCAGCAGATGTGCTTCCAAGTTGGTGCTAAATGCAGAAGAATCGACCTTCAACACCACACAAGTACACTATTGTTATCCTTCAGTATTTTAGTTATATTCACGATTTCTGTTACCCGTAAAGCCTAGTATACATTTAATCCATCTAATAAATTAAGCGAAGGAGAATCAGGAGAAAGTCTTCATGTTAAAATAATATTGCACAAGAAACAGATTAAGTGAATGTTTCTTCCTAATGGAGAAAAAGCTTCTCAGTAATAGTAAAAGAAGAGATCAAACTATTTACTTGTTGAAACATTCAAACACATGTGTTCAATCCCTACTAGCTGTAATGCAATGAGGACTCCAACTTGTGGAGGACACTCTCACTAATGCAGTTGTGATCACTTGCAGAAAAATGAGACATGTCAGCAAACACATTCTGGGCTAATCTTTCACTTAATCAATTTGCATTTTAATCAATTTTCATTTTGAAGAGGTAAAAACAACTTGAGATTAGAAAATATTGAAGACCATCCACTGAAGGTTGTATGACTGACATGATATAAAAGTTCCATTCACCAACATGTTAGCATCCGAAGCCTTATAATGTTAGTATATTTCACACTCAGTACAGCAGACAAGTGCATTCTCATCTTATTGCGATGGAGGAAAAGCCAACATGGATAATAGTCTATAAGACGAACAAAACCAACACCAAAGAAATGTAAAATGATTTGTATAAACACCCTAAGTACATTTCTTGATAAATGTAACCGTGTTTTTAAACGGCCTTTCATGAGTTTATCTTTAGTTAACATAACACATGCAGGTAACTCTATAAGAGCAGATATCTACTAATGATTTAGAAGGAGTTCAAACGCATCAGTTAATTACAATTCAAAGCATGCACCATTTCAATCAGGACAAAGATAATAGACAAAACAAGTCGGTTCAGCTCCGAATGTAGTGAATAACAATTCAAAGTACGACACAGGAGGCTGAATTTTATCGGACAGAGAACTTCTATAGAACCAGTAAACCAAGTATCAATTGATCATTATACTGTTCCTGGTATAAGAGTGTCAATATTCCTAAAGATTAGCTATGTTATGGTGATTTATTCCCATTTACATAAGCATTTGTTACAAAGTGCACAGCTATCCATAATTCTATATTATCGCATTCTGTTAATAAAAAATAAAAGCTCTTTTCCTATGAATATCGCACGATAAACGAACTCACATTTAACACATACATTGTTAGTACTTACATTCATTAAGTCTGAATCGTCTGACATTTGTAGAGGGGAATTTCCATTCACCGTCTTGAATGAGGAATATTTGTTACAGGCAACCTTATTATCCTGCAACTCAAGCAACCTATTTATACCAAGCAATTGACAGTAGATCAGCAAATTTAACATGGACATAGAACTCGTTTAAAAAAGAAATTGATAAACTGCATACCGTAAACGTTCAAGCTCCGTAACCCTCTGTCTTAACGATATCAATTCTTCAGTAGCCTTTCTTTCATTCACCTATTGATACATTTTCCAGTAATTAAACAGAAGTCTAAAATCAACAACATGAATACGATGAATATCAAGAAAGGTTCAAGAAAGAACAAACTGGGAATTACCATGCGAACATCACATTGATGTTTATAGAAATCAAGTTGTTCAGAGAGTATCTTCAAGTCGTTTTCAACTTCAACAACACGAATCTCAGCTTCTTTAGCCCGTTCATCGGCTTCGTTACCAAATTCCATCAAAGCCTCTCGATCATGATCATATAATGAACATTCTCTTTCCAATTTTGAACATTGAGAAAGAAGATTTTCACATTCAAGAGCCAATTTCTGATTCTCCTCAACAAATCTCTTCACGGCTTGATTACTCATACACGCTTCAGACTAGAACATCAAAAGAATAAACGGAAAGATTTTAAGATGCGATATCTCTCAAAAGAAAAAATCAGAAAATTTTGCAAGAAAAGAACTAACCTTAGATCTTTTAATTAATTCGTCTTTCTCTTTCAACAGAGAATGTAAAACAAAGTACTGATCTTGAAGTCGTTTTCTTGCATCTTCAGAAGCAAGTAGTTTTGTTTCTAATGTTCTTTCTGATACTGGTAGACCTAGAGTATAATCGATTGATTCTTTGATGTAATCGTCAAGATCTTGAGGGATATCCATTTCTGTACTCTCAAAAAAACCCTAATTATCGTATGAAAAGAGAAAGAACTACACAAAAACCCCTAATCTTCCAAGTTCTGATTTTGAAGTACAAAACCTAGCAGAAAAATTGTGATAACGCAAACCCTAGATATTGAAGAGAAGAAAAGAAATTTGTGTTTTTGAAACGCAGGGGTTTTGGTGAAAGGGGGAGAGAGGAGAGAATAGCTGTTGGGATTTCAATTTTGACGGTGTTTGAAAATGTTTGGGACCCACTATTATGAAAAGTTCTCAACGGTTCATTAATTCGTAAGATTTTTGAATTGTTTAAAAAAGTTTGTGAAACAACCGCCGGTCTGAAAACGTCTGGGCATTTTTGCCCCCTTGCTCGATGCGCCGAGGCCCAAAAGCGAACCATGCTCCATACCTGAAGGTAAACGCGACGTGCTCGCATTTTATGGTTTGCTATGGGAAAACCAACCCTGACTAGCATAGCGGTGGTGGAGACTACTTCTAGTGCTACAATATAATTTTCTGTAATTGGTGAAACACAGGAGAAACTACAGTTTGAGGTTTGGCGTGACCCCGAGTCCCGAAGTTAGAACCTATGATTGTTACACGCACATGAGCATCAGCTAGTTCGGTAAGTTCGTTACAGGAGTTTATCAACTGTCTTGATACTTGAGATATTGAGAACTCAATACTGTTGTTCCCAAAATAATGTCATATATGCAAAGTAAACATGAGTAACGACATAAGAACAACTGAATATCAAACTCATCACAATATCTTTCAATAACGGTGCACACGTTATATACTAACACATTTACAAGGTTCAGGAACATATATAGACTGAACAAACCTCAAAGAAATTAGAGAAAAGTTCAGACACAGGTCCATGTTCCTTCTTACTACGTAAGACACTGGATGAGAGAAAATAGAGTCTTTTACAATGTGTATCCAAAACACAGCTCGCAAGCTCCAAGGATTTCACTTGCCACTTCTAGGTACACCTTCTCTAAACCATTTATAGAGCTTGATTGTCTTTATTGTAAATCTGGTCAGTAAAATTAGAAAATTCACGTCATTAAAGCAAAACAGAAGTAAACAGCATCAAGCATTCAATACTATTAAGCATTCATGAATATCGCATTACTGTAACACTTTAGACAATAAAAGTCATAGGAGCATGTATTGTAGGAGAAGTAGAAATATTAATCATGGACTGAAACAAAGAATAGCAAACAACAGATGGTAGTCAAAGCTTAGCTAGAAACAGGATTTCAGGGGGGCAACAAAAGAAAATAAAAAATTGTAATAAAGAACAGAGAGTAAGAAAATAATCCATTAGCATAATGCCAGAGAAATAAAACCAGGGAGTCCTTGAGAGCCATATAGAGAAAAATTGGAAGAAGTCATGATCTGGGTTGAAAATATACTAAATGGGTATCTAAATGGGAATCATGACCCAAATGATACCCGACATCTAGTATCTAGGTTCGGTTCTCATTTCTAAATGGGTATCAAGCCTTCTGTGTTATGACCTCCAAGAAAGGGCTTTTGCTTCTATAATCTTTCCCCATATACCATCACTCTTTGTTCACTAATGATATTCAAATTCAATTATTCTCAGCTCCCAAAATATACTCAGTGCTGCATATCCACTATATATCTGTAAACTTCAACAATTCGACGCCTTCAAACACATTCTTATTGGCTCTACAATATCAGTTTCGCCTTTGGAACCTATATATCAACCAGCCTACCCCCCGCAATATAAATCAAGTAAAAACAGGAAACCCAGGAAAACCTTCCAAGAGAAAAATGACAAAGGCAGAGTCGGAGAGCCATATGAAGTTGCCAAAGATTACAATTACCAACCTAAGAAACAAAATTTAATACTAGAACAGGAAAAAAGTACTTAGGAGGAACAGCATGATGCAGCTTGGGATCTTTCTGCTGGTCTGTCTACAAGAACCATCCCTGTTGGGTTTTGTGCAGGTTGAGCACGGGGCAACTTCTTTGCTGTTAGCACCAAAACAAAAAGCCAAAATCAGGCTACAGAATCACCAGAAAGTACTTGTCATAATTTGTCATAAAGAAAGTCTCAAAATGAATAATAAGACCAAGAGAAACCAGAAAACTTTGTAACACTAAGCCAATCCAAGAACATCAACTGGTACTTATTTCATAAGAAAGCATTTTACTTAAAAGTATTCAACTCATATATGAATAACAATGAATAAGAATCTCTATAAATAAATGTACAGGATCTTCTGAAAGGTAAACTACTTGCAATTGAAGGAGAAACATACAGCATTCCTATTTCATTAAAGTTTGTGAGACCCAGCCTTTCAGGATTTGATTTGTTTAGATTACCCACGCTGCATCTTCTCTTGCATTCTCAAATGCCAAAGCATCTGTGCTTTCTACATCCTAGTCCACGTACGACCATGATCCTAGAGTCTATCAGTTCACATACTACCGATGTTTCCCGCTATGATCATGCTACTAATTACGTATCAAGCAGCAGCTTCAAATGATCAACATCATTGATGCAGGTGCTAATGTTATTGGATCTCCTTTACTATTGCCTTTGAAAAGACTGTACTGATACTCTGCCAGGAAAATCTCTTTATTACTTGACAATATGGGTAAGTTCAACACAGACTCATTATCCACATATTGAAGTAATCATACTTTCAACTTTAAACACACACTTCGGCAAAAAATACTGAATGCTATAAGCAGCAGTCAGGACTTGCAGGTTGACAAATGATAATCATCCAATTACTGTCGGTCCCTAATGTCAAGAAAAATAAAACCAAAACATACCTATTTCATAGAATATGTCGTTGACGTTGATAGCAGTCTTTGCAGAGGTCTCCATGAAGAAAAGACCATTCTCTTCGGCATAAACACGAGCTTCCTGCGGCGGAAATGATATGACAATACGAATCAAGATAAAGATATGATGAACTTCGAAATGAAAAGATAAATGTCTATGATAAAGTCTGACTACATACATCTACTCTACATCACATATTCACATGCATTCTCGAAAAAGAAAAAAGAAAAATATCTAAGAGTAAATGTAAGATCCATGCATGTTGACATGCCACAATCGGTGTTACAAGCACAAGACAACTCAATATTGATTAGGGTACATAACAATGCGATTATCAAATTCCGGGTGGAAGAAGCGCAGCTCAATAAAAATGGGCACGATAGGGCAACTTCCACAAGGATTACGTGCCTCCTAAAAGTCTTTTCTCTAATCTTCAACATGCATCTATCATGTTTTTGAAAACATGACCAAAATACTGATAGGAAATAAAAACATAACAACAGCCTCCACTAGTTTCATAAGCTCAGAGACAAAAAGGATGTGTCAACAATTGGTCACTATGCTTCCTTGCTTTACATACCATGTCAAAAAATTGAGAGATTGAGAGATTGAGAGTTTGAGACAGGACCAAGGAGTAAAGCTTTCTTGGTTTAATAGGTAACTGATAGTTGCATTGCGAAATCCTCTTTTGCATTTATAATTTTATACCATTTGTATTTATCTTTAGATATAACAGCAGGAAACTCAAAGAACCGAAGAAACAATACTGACCTCAGCTGTCACCTTCCTTTTTTCTTCTAAGTCGGCTTTATTTCCAGCAAGTGCCATAACCATGTTGGGGTTACCTGAAATCAAGTACAGGGCAGATATTATATAGATGTGTAAGTAACACAAAATTTGATCCATATTTGAACAAGAACAAAATTAACCAAAAACCAATTTTCTTAAACGTAAGCCTCAGCTTCAATAAGTATATCTAAAGCACACCTTGTTTCTGTAGTTCTTGCACCCACTTCTTTGCACGCGTGAAAGACTCCTAAAAGTTTTAAGAACAAACAATCTATTAACAACAACTCAACCACTTGCTCCAAACTATAAAATGAAACATAGAACATGAATTTGCCCCAAAATTTTCAAATAACATTCCAGTGATAAAAAAACGAAACTTCTCAATCAATATATTTTATTTCTTCTCTTTGACAGGTAAAGAAGGATGCATGCAAGCTGAATGGTCCAGAAATAATCTCACTCCCAATATCTAAAACTTTTCAAGTTAAGTTCTAAGAAAGAGGAGATACAAATCAAGCAAAATAAAACAAACCGTGCTAGTTATGTCGTAAACAATTATTGCAGCAGCAGCTCCTCTGTAGTACATAGGAGCCAAGCTATGATATCTCTCTTGACCAGCCGTATCCCAAATCTCAAATTTAACAGTTGCATCATTCACAGCCAACGTCTGTGAGAAAAACGCTGCTCCAATTGTTGATTCCTGTCAGGACGCATACGACCAATCAATAATATGAACCAAAAACCCTAATCAAAACAAATTCATCATAGTCAAAATTCATATAAACTACCTGAAACTCGAGAAATTGACCTTTGACGAATCGCAAAACAAGACTTGATTTACCTGCTCCCATATCACCAAGCAAAACCTGCCAGTCGGAAATCAGAATCATCAATATATAGATCGAAATTCAAGTTAGATGATCAAAATTGAAACCCTAAAGTTGATGATTTTGACTTACAAGTTTCGCATTAAGATTGTTGTTCCCAATTGTAGCCATTGGAGATATTACAACTCACAGAATATTGACGAATCGATTATATTTTTACGATTATCTCAATGTTCTTTGGTAAATTAATTGATCTATAGAAAGTGAAAGAGGAGAGGTTTTTTGATTCGAGAATGCAAAAATATTGTGGAAGAAAACAATTAGGAAGTAGTAAAGAATAAAACTCCACCTGTACACGTAATCGCACCAATAACACTAGATCTTCTTAGAGATCCGTGTTTGACACAATTTCGGCCACTGGATTTAATATGCGGGGGTCGAGAAAACATCTACAGGTGTACAATTAAGGTCGACGGTTTCCTTGAGCTGACGCGATACTGAACAAAATTTCTTTTTTTATTTATTTGCAACAACCACCGATTTGGACTATTTGAACCGAGAACTGTAACATTCTGATAACCTTTTGAACCGAGAACTGAACATTCTGATGACCTTTTATTGGCTGTCATGGGACTATCGGAGGTGTTTGGGGTACTTGTTTCATAGGGCTATCCGAGGTTTATACTTTATATAAGGTGTTTGGGTACCATGAGCACGTATTAGAAGTAAAAGAAAAAGGAATTGTTTTTATTGAATTTAATTTATGACTTTTCGACAATATTTTTTCAAGTTGTTTTCAAGTATTCTCTTAAACATCCACAAGCGACACTAGATAAATTTAAAAAAAAGTTGTTGGTTTTAAATGAATGCGAAATTGGGGGATAAAAAAAGTAATTGGGGGATATTGATTACTTCCCCAAACCCATGGTGTGTGCTAAGGGGTGATTTTTGAGTATGAAAATACTAAAATATCCTTTGATTAATTAAAAAACATTATGGAAAAGACCATTATACCCTTTCTCCTAAAACATAAAAATCAAACAACCAAAACATATCCCCCATTCTCTAAATTCACTACCGGCACTCTTAAGGTTAGGTTTTGAAGAAAAAAAATCATCGTTCTTCATCGATTCTTCGTCGATTCAAAAATTTCTTCGTCGATTAACCTAACCGAATCATAAACAATGCCTCTACGAAAGAAAACAAATGCCCAATCGAACTCAAAATCGATTACTCAACAAATACAGGAACAAAGAATTGCTAAGATTGCTCAAGAGCAAGAAGAAGAAGATTCGGATAATCAACCTCTCGCAATCATGGCTTCTGTGAGAAGGTAAGTGATTTTAAACTACTTTATGAGTGTTTAAATCGATTTATAGCAATGGGTTTAGATTAGAATCGGGAACCCTAACTGGAACAGTTGAGTTTCAGTGAGTACCGGCACTGAAATACGTATGAATACAGTGCCAGTTTTGTGTTCCGGCATTTAATCTTGGATGAATTCAATGTCGTTTCCAAACCCAGGTTCACATGAAACTGAATTTTTTCTACCGGCATAGAATTTGGGTCGAAGTCTATGCCGGTTTTTAGTACCGGCAGTCTTGAATAATAATTCGTGTATGCCGGTAGTGGACTTAAAATATATAGGAGAGTTTATGAATTTGTCACCAGTGCCGGCATAGATTTTGGGTTGCATTATATGCCGGTTTTGGGTACCGGCATTCTTTTGTAATAATTGGAGCATGCCGGTAGTGGGCTTAAAACATACAGGAAAACTTAAGAATTTGTCACCTATACCGTCACAGATTTTAGGTTGATTTGTTTGCCGGTACAAAGTTACGGCATGGAATTGATTTATTTCGAGAGTGCCGGTAGTAGTCTTTTGATATCCAAGAGAATTACATATGACTACCAGCATTCTCGATAGTCAATGTTCACTGCCGGAACATTTAACCGGCGTGGTTAGTTAAAGTAAGTCAATGCCGGTACAAAAACTGAAAGTGAGTTGTCTCACATTCATTGCGTGTGTTTATGATATAGGTCAAAATCCAAGGAAGCTAGCAAAAGAAAAACTAAAGATGCGGTCACTAAGAGAAGAAGGAAGGACGGTCTTGATACTCCTCAATCTCTCCCTCCTCGAGGGAAAGATGAAGGTCGCAAAAAGCGTTTGGGGGCTGAGACAAGAGGGATAATTTGGGAGAGTGGTGGTGACCGTAGTCGAGTTGTAATCCATGAGCACGATGATGATCAAGATGAGCAAGATGAAGAGGAAAGTGAGGATGAAGATAATGTGGTTCCTCCAAGTCAATTAGCAAGCCAAAGCGAAGTTAGTGGGCCAAGTCAACAACCAACACAAGCCAATGGCAAGAAGGGCAAAGGCAAAGTGAAAGTTAAAGGTTCCCACCTTCCTCATATTAATGACATGATACCTGACCTTGAACGTGGTAGAATTTGGGGTGAAGCTCTGGAACCGAAAACACTATTTGGATACAAGCACTCGTGGGCTCGTACTATCTATCAAACCTACGTAAGCATTTTTTATCTTGTGCATATGTATTGTTGTATATTTATGTAAAATATATTAATTGTATTGTATCCTAATTGTAGGATCATAAGAAGGTTGTGCGTGTTTGCCGAAACCAAGCCGCGGATTGTTGGAAATTGTCCGAGGAATGTGAAGAGGTCCAACAAATAGTAATGGATTCTGGTCTATATGCTTTGGTTGAAAATTATGTGAAGTTTGATTCTGTGACTGTCAATTGCTTCGTCGAAAGGTATAATGGTGAAACCAATACCATGCACTTCCATTTTGGGGAGATGACCTTCATCCCTGAAGATGCTCAGAACATTCTAGGATTGAGTGTTATCGGCAAATCAATTGCAGAAGGAGTTGAGTCTCTGGACCTAGAATGGTCGAAGTTGCATGCTCTAACTAACAAGATGTTTGGTTGGGACTACAAAACTTATGTGGAGAGCTTTTATGAATCCACGTCTGGTAAGACAAAGACAATCAAGTTGACGCTGCTTAAGAAGAATTTTGAAAACACAAAGAAAAGAAGTTTGGAGGATGGATGGGACCCTAAAAAAATTCGTTATACTGCCGCTGCATACCTGTTATACATCTTGGGCACTAGGGTATTCCCTGACACTAATGGCAACAGGGTTAGTGCGAACTACCTTCAGTACTTGGATCCGTTGGAAGATGTCTATGGGTATTTCCCACTTCCTCGTACGAGTTTTGTATGCCCTATTAGTCTTCTTTGGATATACATAATCCTTTCTCTTGTGGCTATTCTTCTCCTTGTATTTCCCACTTCTCTCGCAAGCCATCTCAAAACGCCTCTTTGAACCTTCGGTATTCCTCACCAACACACACATGTTCTTAAGAGCCGTCTCTTTAGCCCAAGCGATTGCTTCATTTCGATCTATTATTCCCTACATAAGATCAATTTCACGTTCATTAGAAGGTTCATTACTAGCAATCCATTAGTGAATTTCAAGATACTAGGTGAAAAGTATTCTTTGGTCACATACCGGAGGTATTTTTTAGTATTTCGACGTATCCCGATGAAGCGGCTTTGCATTTGTTGGATCAATATATGTCACCACCTAAAGATCGAATGAAAATTAGTTCCAAACGAAATTAAAACACTATGTCGGAAACCCGTACCGGCATGCTCGATCAATGTTCTGGCATTGTCGAACTTAACCAAAACTGAAGACCAAATTTGAAACATATTCCGGCATAAAAGATTCATTAGACATCAACGCCCGAAACCAAGGTGCCGGCATTCTCGTAATTTATTGGCCCAAGCCGGTACACGCTTCCGGCATTAAAAATAATTGATATGTAATGCCGGTATTTAGCTTTGGAAAACATTTATTCCTGTATGTTTTTTGGCAGGTACCGGCATTGTAAAATTGAAACTTAACAACGCCGGTTGCGCTGCCGGCATTCTCGATATTGATGGTACCACGCCGGTACGGAGTTCCGGCGTTGATGTTTATTAATTTCCCATGCCGGTGTTTGGTTTTAGATGGAAACGTTTCCTGTATGTTTTTCATGCAGTTCCGGCATAAAAACCTATCAATGAAACCATGTCGGTTGAATATTCAGTAGTATATTCTTGGTAGGTAAAAAAGTTAACTGATCAATATTCAAAATGGGGGACATCGCTCTACCGGCATGGTCGTAGTATGAATACCATGCCGGTATTGAGTCTGCGTCATGATATTCATACCATTTCTATGCCGGCACTTAGGTTTTACAGTTGAAAAAATGGCGGGTTTAAAGAAAAAAAATAGATTTTTCAACCTCCTAGCAGCTTTACCTGTGTATTGGGGATGCTTGCATGTTGTGCAAGTTTACTTTCTTGTGTAGCTTCTTCGAAAAACTCTCCATACTCGTCAAAATCATCATTCAAGGGTGTTGGCTCAACGAAGAATTGCAATTGCGAGTTGTTGTCGTTAGCTCCTTGTTGTAGCTGAGCTAAAGATTCAGCAGCTTCAATTCTCTCCTCAAAATCATCTTCCATTTTCACAAAAAAAATTCCACTCAAAAATATTTTTCCCTCCTTCTACTCTCACCTCACTCACCCAAATTCAAATAAAACACACACTAATCATTTATCAAAAATCTTATGATTTTACTAATTATTATTAATCACTAATCCTGATTAGTGAGGGGTTGATTAGGTAATACGTAAAATACTTAGATAAGGGGTGACCCCGAATTGATATCTGGATCCAGTTTTTGTCCTTTTCTTATATTCCCCAATTATTTTTCTTATCCCCCAATTTCACATTCTTTTAAATTTGGTTCTCTAATAGATTTATATATATATTTATGATTCTTGAGTTTAGTAAACACCGGAACGATCTTTCTTTTGTTTTTGCTCCCTTAGAAACTATTTTTTTATAAAACAAAAGAAAAATATAAGAAGAAAACCAAAGTCATTTCAGCAAACTACAAAGGATCAAAAACTTACAAAAAAACTAAAAAAAGAGAAGAAAAAATGAAAAGTAAGTAGACTTTAGTCCATTAAAAGACCGGTTTCTCGACATAATTGTCACTTACGAGTCGTAACCTTTTGGAGACGTTCAGATAACTATCAACTATAATCATTTCTCCTAATCACTCTAGCACCTCACTTGGGTAAATTATCAGTTGAAAATTTATCTTTGGACAAGTATAATTATTGTAAAAGTCATTTATATACTCTTATTTACTGTGTTTCATTTACGAACAAATGTCATACACTTTTATTACTCATACAAGCCATAGAAACTACTTTGGATTAGAAGTAAAAGACACATTCTGAAACTACGTTCATGAACGGCTATTCACCTGCGTACACATGGCTACGATTACTGCCAAAAAATTAGCTCTCAACCCTCCAACTGAAGTACCAAGAAATGAACCAGAGTTATCTCTAACCAGAAAACCAGACCTTACCATGGATTTTCCTAGAGACACAATCATAATCATGTTACATTTTTGAAGACTTAACTTTAGATTCGTGAAGCTCGGTCGACATATCTCTGTTATCCAAAAACTTATCTTGAACATCGTAGTTCTTCTTTATTCTAAATGTTATCTCTTTTATTATATATTTATTCATGATATATTGATTGAGAAATAAGATTGATAGTCGTTACACGAGTTTTTCGTGTTTGACCTTGTTAATTACAAAAAATTACGATACATAACTTGATTTATGTAGATCTTATGAGGTCAATTAAGCATCTTATATCTTTTGAAAATACTAAGTTTCCTAAATGTTGAGATGTGCTTGATATCTTTTTTACATGGAAATCTCTCAAATCAAATAGATCTCCATTATCTTGATTAAACATATACAAATAAACCAAAAAAAGGTTTTGTTGGAGGCAGGGTAACCAAAAAAGGGTCTTGTTGAAACATCTCTAACTCTTAATTCAATCCGAAAATAGAAATTTTCGAGCCCGATTGAATAAGAGGAGTAACTTGAACGGTACCAAAGACCAATGTTCAAGTGTCAATCAATGTAAATCAACAACCCAAGGTTGGATATTGATCTTAACGTACAACCTGTGATATTTCAATTATATAACAAAATATAATGCGGAAAAGAAATAACACAGACACCAGAATTTTGTTAACGAGAAAAACGCAAATGCAGAAAAACCCCGGGACCTACTCCAGATTGAACACCACACTGTATTAAGACGCTACATACACTAGCCTACTACCATTTAACTTCGTACTGGACTATAGTTGAACCCTAATCAATCTCACACTGATTTAAGGTACAGTTGCGCTCCTTACGTCTCTGATCCCAGCAGGATACTACGCACTTGATTCCCTTATCTGATCTCACCCACAACCAAGAGTTGCTACGACCCAAAGTCGAAGACTTTATAGACAAATCTGTCTCACACAGAAAAGTCTATAGGATTGAAAAGATCTGTCTCCCACAAAAGTACCCAAGAGTTTTTGTTCCGTCTTTTGATAACTCAAGGTGAACAGGAATCAATTGATAACCCGTACTTATATTCCCGAAGAACGGCCTACAATTATCAATCACCTCACAATAAACTTAATCGACTAGCGAAACAAGTTATTGTGGAATCACAAATGATGAGACAAAGGCGTTTGTGATTACTTTTCTATCTTGCCTATCGGAGATATAAACTCTCGATCCAATTATTCAATTGTACTCAACACGACAGAAACAGCAAGATCAGATCACACAACTACAAAAATAATAGTTGGGTCTGGCTTCACAATCCCAATGAAGTTTTCACGTCGTTAACCTACATGGTCTCGAGAAGAAACCTAAGGTTAAAGGAGAATCGACTCTAGTAATGCAACTAGTAACACACAGGAGGTGTGGGGATTAGGTTTCCCAGTTGGTAGAGTTCTCCTTTATATAGTTTTCAAATCAGGGTTTGCAATCCAAGTTACCTTGGTAACAAAGCATTCAATATTCACCATTAGATGAAAAACCTGATTCAACCAAGCTAATATTTTTCAACCGTTAGATCGAACTTAGATTGTTACACACAAATGAAATGTACCCTCATTTAGGTTTATGTAACCGTACCTAAACGTGTACACCATGTTGGTTCACAAATAGTTAACCGAGGTTAGCCATATGATTACTCTCATATCAACCTTATTCATCTCAACCATAACTAGTTCAAATGACTCAAATGAAACTAGTTAAAGAGTTGTTCAATTGTTAAAGAAAACACAATTGAAATCAAATCGGTTTGATTCACTTGAATCAATCATGAACATTATAGCCACGATTTGCAAAGATTGCATTCCTTTTGATTTAAATATTTAAGTCCATGAACTGACCGATTTGACAAAGTAACCAGCTTAAGTATGCGTACGGGTATGCGTACTTAAGAAACAGATTTGAGTTTATTAAGTTTCCAAACTCAACATAAGTTTTCGGTTCGAAAACTTCCGCCAGTATGCGTACGGGTACGCATACTTAAGGTGACTAGTTTAGGAGTTTGTCCCAAACTCAGCAGATATTTTCGGTTTGAAAACTTCCGCCAGTATGCGTACAGGCACGCATACTTATCTTGTCTCCTTCACCAATTTGGTATACACACATATGCGTACACTTGCTTCCCGGTTTGTCGATTTATAAACTAATGTGCGAACACACTATATATGCTTATATCCAAACATGGTTACATTCTCAATTATTTATTTCAATCATTGAAACATTCTTCTATAATGATAATAGTCGCTTTCACACACTATTAGCATCAAAGCAATTTTCAAGATATTGAAATAATCATTATCGAAACATTCCAAGCCTACATCAAATGATTGTATCACACAAACCATGTAAGATGTTACTCGGAAATTTTCTCATGATATAAGATGTACTTGGTCGAAGCAAAAGCTTACCAACACATATTTCGAGAAATATGTAAGCGAGATATACTCAGCTCGAAATCTCAAATGTGTATAAAGAAAACTATATCATAACACGACTTATGTCTCAATATAGGAGATAGTAGAAATAGACTTTCCAAGTGATAGATAAGTTCAAGTCTCCACATACCTTTTGTCGAAGAAGTTCCACAAGCTCCCCTTAGTAGTTCTTCGTCTTCAGATGATGAACTCTGTGAAATCTAAGCTCAACTACATTATCTATGTCCTAGACCGAGACATCTATAAATAGGCTAGAAATCAAGACTTATAGTTTTGATCACTAACATTGACAAACATGCTTGAGATAGCAACGCATGCGAGTTTGACCGAGCAGTGCTCTAATAATCTCCCTCTTTGTCAATTTTACTGACAAAACTATCAATACATATGGATTACAAAATAGATAGAAATTGGAGCTTCTCATCCAAATGCCTGATCTCCTTGGCATCTTCAACGCGACTCGAAATCTGCGTCACTTCCAAGTACTTCATGATCCTAAAGGTTGTAAGTTCAGCATCACAGTTGTGGAAGATCCGTAGCGATAACAATGAGAAAACAAAATGCTCTGAATCATTGTTATACGGTGTCATAGTATTATTACCCAGCATCAAAGTCCAATTGTATCACAACTTTGACAATAATACTACGGTGATATGTATCACTCCCCCTTAGTCAATACTTCATTTCAACAAGAAAACCACTCCCCCTTACATAATGATTCGAAAACCATATGTATTTGTAGCATCACACTACACATTGATTACCCCCCTTTTTGTCAATACAAATTGGCAAAGGTACGAAAAATAGTGGGATCCACATGAAATTTTCACGAAGATACTTCATGACCAAAAGAGAATACCATATCAAATTATTTAGATGCCATCATCATAAAGCCGAAGCTAAATGCATTCATCAAAGGGTTTATAAAGATACAAGATAATCCCTAATATTCCACAGGCGCACTCCCCAAAAAGATTTGGCAATTAAGCACAAGTTCAAAATGAACTCTCCCCCATAAAATTTCATTCCCGAAAGAACAACAAAGGCGACCTTACTTTCACAAGAAAAGAAGGATTTCTTTTGGATAACTCAAATCACATGAAAGCATGAATTTGCATCCAAAATATTCAATTGAATTAACCACAAGAGAACCCGTGATTAATGCAATTAAAAAAAATACAACCAAATTAATCACAAGAAAACCCACGATTAATTTAATTGGAATACACAACCAAATTAACCACAACGGGATCAATTTAGTTGGTCATGCTCGACATAAGAGAACTTACAGAGAAACAACTAAACTGACCACAAGAGAATGATCAATTCAATTGGTCATGCTCAAACATAAGGAACCTTACGGAGCAACACAGTATATGCACAAAGATGTGGATCGGAGATCGATCAATACTGCGGAATAAACAAGGATTCATTCTATTTTCCATCACTATTTGCACAATGACATATAATAGACTTAATCCTTGTAAACAAAAGTTTTATCCTTTCTTCCATCAAAACAATGACATAAAAGGCTTTAACTTTTGTAATGTCAAAAGTTCATTCTATCTTCTATCAATACATTCATACCGACATAATAGAGATAACTTTTGAATAAGTATGGGACAGTCACAGGTTCACGGACGTAAACAACATATCCCATAAAAGTTTGCAATATATAAAATCATAAAGATTAAAATTCCAAAAATCATCTTCCAAATAACTTAGAATTGAAATAAATTAATCTAAAAACATTGAAGATGAAAATCGTTGGACATAGCTATGTGTACTCACAATAATGGCTATTCCAAAGCCTAGTTATTCTTCCAAAAACATAAAGAGAATATTTACTAGACATTGAGACCTCTGAAGAATTATTTATCGTCCCTGAACTCCTTGTCGTCAACAACCATGGGAACATAAGGTTCATGGAGAAATGAGTCAATTCCAACAAACCTTCTAGGTTGATGATGTTGAACCAGGGCTTTCTGAATTTCGAGAGTTCTCATAACAAAATCCTTTATTTGCTGAATCTCCTTCCTTACTTCCTTCAACTCTTCAAGAACATCAGAAAACTTCTGAGAATTTGAAGGAACAACTCTTGGCTTCCTCACATTCCTTCTTTTTCTTTTCAAAGTTGGAGGTAACTGAGATTTTTCTTTTTCCTTCATGATTGATGGCTTAACAATCATATTAACATCTTTTCCATCAGAACATATGATGCTTGGAGTCTCCATACTTGTATGGGTTTTTGAAAGGAAAACACAATTTAAACACAACAGGCAGTCTTAAGATGAAAATAGTTTCAGAGAAGGAAAAAGGAATAAAGGGTTACGGAACCTTTTAACCACATAGGTTCACGCACACTCAATTCACGACCCTAAAGAGAATGGAATTGACGAGAATAACCCTCTTTTTATTGAATAAACAGGGAAGTCCCTTCCAATATCAATTAAATATGAAAGAATTCCAAAACATACAACAAAACTAAGAAAACAAAACAAAAGTTTTTTTTCTTAAGCCTAAGGTGTGCACAATCTTGTCTCTTTTTGATCAGGCACATGAGACAAGATGCACTAAAACAACACACTCAAGTCGTGTTGTGGTGAACAACAATTTTCCACCATCCCCTCTTTGAAAGGAATTCATAGACACCTGTCTATTAAATTGTTTAGACCATACTCTTTTATCTAGTGGTCTTGACCTATCTTTGGAAACCAACTTCTTTGAAGAGGATAAAATCTTACATACCTCAGCGGTTTTTTGAACAAGTTTGAGCTTGTTTGCTAAGCGATTTACTCTTCCTTGAAGTCTCTTGACATGTATCATCTTGTGTTTATACTTGTAACACTTAGAAAGTTCATGACCCTTGAGTAAACAATAAAAACATGTCCCTGGATAAGATGATTCAGACACACGAGATGTGCAAGCTGCTAGGCACGGAGTGGAACCTAAAAAAATCAGATATAGTGTTTCCAACATAAAGGTTAACTTCTTCCAGATTGGTTGAGTTTTCTTCTGGAAGGATACAAACATTGATGTATGTATTGCTACAATTATCAAAATCAATATCTTCACAAAGAAGTGCAACACTTGATTTTTCGTCTTCGTTGGAATCATATTGATCAGACATTTCATCAAGGATTGCAGCAAGACCTTTGTTTCCGGTGTATTTTCTACGGTTCAGACACTCATTCGCAAAATGACCAAAACCTTTACACTTAAAGCACAGTGGCATATCCTCATCATCAGCCTCGTCAGCATCCCTGTTTTTAGGAGGAATGCGATTGTGAGGTTTAACTGACGACCTAGGTTTGTCTTTGGAGAACCGTTTACTTCTCTTCAATAGAATATCTCTAAACTGTATTGTGATCATAGAGACTGATTTGTCAAGATCTTCATGTGATGAATCAGTCTCAGAAAGATCATCCTCAGAGACATAAACACTTTTACTTTTTGTCAAGTAATTTAGTGTTCCTTTGTGCTTTGAAGGCAACATCCTTTCCAACTTTGGATGTATGCTCATGATCAAAGATCTTTAGCTTTCCAACCAGCGTATTTTTGGAAAGAGCATGAAGGTTATTTCCTTTAATGATGGCATGCTTCTTAGAATCGTATCTAGATGGCAGCGATCTGAGAATTTTCATCACAATGTCCTTTTCAGGAATGGTCTTACCCAATGCAAAAGATGCATTAAAAATTTCATAAACTTTGTGATTAAACTCATCAAATGAATCTTCATCTTCCATACGAAGGTTTTCCCAATCGGAATTAAGGTTTTGAATCCTAGCTTCCTTTTCACTAGTATTTCCTTCAAATACGATTTCTAACATATCCCAAGCATCTTTAGACCGCGTACACGTAGTCATATGGTGCAGAAGATCTAGGTTAATGGCGTGTATGATGGCATTCAGTCGGAGTTTTGCTTTGCATCAAGTATCTCTGCAGCATCGTATGCACCAATGTTCTTTGGAGCGATTGCATTACCTATTGCCACAACGGGAGCCTCATAGCCATTAACTACATAAACCCATGATTGAAAATCACGCGCTTGAAGAAAGTCACGCATAACAATTTTCCACCATAAGTAATTTGAGCCATCGAAAACTGGTGGTACGTTTATAGAGATAGCACCTCTGTCCATATCATATCGCTACAAACGCAGACTTGTAAGGTCTTTAACGTGTTTGCCTGCTCTGATACCAATTAAAAATGCGGGGGTCTAACAACCACACCCGATAATTCGTTTGGCAATCTGAGAGGACTTACTCCAATATACTTTCTAGAGAATCAACTAGACAATCAGACTCAATCTAGAGTAAAGTATATCAAAGAGTGTAAGATCTCTAACTCTTAATTCAATCTGCAATCAGCAAATAGAAATCTGCGGGCCCGATTGAATAAGAGGAGTAACTTGAACGGTACCAAAGACCAATGTTCAAGTGTCAATCAATGTAAATCAACAACCCAAGGTTGGATATTCTAATTGATTGATCTTAACGCACAACCTGTGATATTTCAATTATATAACAAAATATAATGCGGAAAAGAAATAACACAGACACAAGAATTTTGTTAACGAGGAAACCGTAAATGCAGAAAAACCACGGGACCTAGTCCAGATTGAACACCACACTATATTAAGCCGCTACAGACACTAGCCTACTACCATTTAACTTCGGACTGGAATGTAGTTGAACCCTAATCAATCTCACATTGATTCAAGGTACATTTGCGCTCCTTACGTCTCTGATCCCAGCAGGATACTACGCACTTGATTCCCTTAGCTGATCTCACCCACAACCAATAGTTGCTACGACCCAAAGTCGAAGACTTGATAGACAAATCCGTCTCACACAAAAAAGTCTATAGGATTGATAAATCTGTCTCCCGCAGAAATACCGAAGAGTTTTTGTTCCATCTTTTGATAAATCAAGGTGAACAAGAACTAATTGATAACCCGAACTTATATTCCCGAAGAACAGCCTAGAATTATCAATCACTTCACAATAAACTTAATCGACTAGCGAAAAAAGTTATTATGGAATCACAAACGATGAGACGAAGGTGTTTGTGATTACTTTTCTATCTTTCCTATCGGAGATAAAAAATCTCGAGCCAATTATTTCAATTGTACTAAATACGATAGAAACAACAAGATCAGATCACGCAACTACAAAGATAATAGTTGGTCCTGGCTTCACAATCCCAATGAAGTCTTCAAGTCGTTAACCTACAGGGTCTCAAGAAGAAACCTAAGGTTAAAGAAGAATCGACTCTAGTTATGCAACTGGTAACACACAAGAGGTGTGGGGATTAGGTTTCCCGGTTGCTAGAGTTCTCCTTTATATAATTTTCAAATCAGGATTCGCAATCCAAGTTACCTTGGTAATAAAGCATTCAATATTCACCGTTAAATGAAAAACCTGATTCAACCAAGCTAATATCTTTCAACTGTTAGATCGAACTTGGCTTGTTACACACAAATGAAATGTACCCTCATTTAGGTTTATGTAACCGTACCTAAACGTGTACACCATGTTAGTTCACAAATAGTTAACCGAGGTTAGCCATATGATTACTCTCATATCAACCTTATTCATCTCAACCATAACTAGTTCAAATGACTCAAATGAAACTAGTTAAAGAGTTGTTCAATTGTTATAGAAAACATAATTGAAATCAAATCGGTTTGATTCACTTAAATCAATCATGAACATTATAGCCACGGTTTGCACAGATTGCATTCCTTATGATTTAAATGTTTAAGCCCATGATTTGACCGATTTGACAAAGTAACCAGCTTAAGTATGCATACTCAAGCAACTAGATTTTAGTTTGTTAAGTTTCCAAACTCAACAGAAATTTTCGGTTCGAAAACTTCCGCCAGTATGCGTACCCGTACGCATACTTAAGGTGACTAGTTTAGGTGTTTGTAATTCCCAAACTCAGCAGATATTTTCGGTTCGAACTTCCGCCAGTATGCGTACGGGTACGCATATTTATCTTGTCTCCTTCACCAATTTGGTATACACATGTATGCATACACTTGGTTCCCGGTTTGTGGATTTATACACTAATGTGCGAACACACTATATATGCTTATATCCAAACATGGTTACATTCTCAACTCCTTATTTCAATCATTGAAACATTCTTCTATAATGACAATAGCCGTTTTCACACACTATTAGCATCAAAGCAATTTTCAAGATATTGAAATAATCATTATCGAAACATTCCAAGCCTACATCAAAAGATTGTATCACACAAACCATGTAATATGTTACTCGGAAATTTTCTCATGATATAAGATGAACTTGGTCGAAGCGAAAGCTTACCAACACATATTTCGAGAAATATGTAAGCGAGATATACTCAGCTCGAAATCTCAAATGTGTATAGAGAAAACTATATCGTAACACGACTTATGTCTCAATATAGGAGATAGTAGAACTAGACTTTCCAAGTGATAGATGAGTTCAAGTCTCCACATACCTTTTGTCGAAGAAGTTCCACAAGCTCCCCTTAGTAGTTCTTCGTCTTCAAATGATGAACTCTGTTAAATCTAAGCTCAACTACACTATCTACGTCCTAGTCCGAGACATCTATAAATAAGACAGAAATCAAGACTTATAGTTTTGATCACTAACATTGACAAACATGCTTGAGATAGCAACTCATGCGAGTTCGACCGAGCAGTGCTCTAACACAATATGACGTTCAAACTAGACGAGGTCCAAGAGTTTTACTGTTATATTGGAGGTTTCCTCGTTAACACAATTTATGGTATCTTGTTTTATTCTTTTTTACATTATCCTAATTTAGTGTATGATAAAAATATCACAATTAGTATGTTAATCAAGCTAGAAAGTTTTTTAGCTTGATATTAGAGATCTTACAAAACTTGTTCTTGTTGATTCTGAATCTTAAAATACAGATCATACAAGATTTTTCCTTGATTAAATTCGAATCTTAAAGGTTCAAATACATACTAGTTTGACCTTATGAATTTTTATTTTAACTAATCATCCAAAGGATTCCTCGTCTTACAATCTCAAAACATGTTTTGTATATGAACGTATAGATCATACAAGAATTTTCATACAAGTTCACGAACGAAGAAGTTTTTGGTGTACTGGGTACTGTTATGGTTGCTCGGTTGAATCCACCAAGCATTGGTATGTCAATTTTGGTTGTCAAGTTCTGCTCCGAAGTCGCTTGATTTGATTACTAGAGTCAGCTTTGTTGGGTTAATCTAGGAACATAGAAATGTTGAGACTTTATTTTGTTATTCATGAATAACCTAAGCACGTGTCAATAACAAAGCAGACATCATCCTTCGCTTCGAAGTTAGTAACTACGGACTTGACTTGTTCCAGTTACATCATTTGTTCTTTCAAGTCAGTGTTTATTCAAAACATAATATATGAAGTAAAGTTTGTCCACGATGACTTTAGTAATGGCGACTTGGTCATTATATTATAGTCAAAGTATAAAGGAACGTGATACTATTTTGTCAACAACTTTAAATATGTGGAGTTACAAATTATATTTTAATTATGTACTTCATATTATCGATATTGCATGCCTTGGAATTACGTTTAATCACTCAGTTTAAGGAATTATACTTTCAAAACTTATATTGTATTTTAAAAGGTAATCCAAGGATCTATTCAAAGGACCAATCCCCAATAAGGATCCATTATAAGAACCGATCCCATGAAAGGATCTTAATTAGGACCGCTCCCAAATAAGGATCTCAACTAAGACCGATCATAAAGATCTAAGTCCGTACCGATCCATTACATGGATCTAAGTTAGGACCGATCCTATATTCTGACCGAAACTTACACTTTCAATATTTATGTTATCCTCGGGTTTCCACAGACATCTAGGTGTACTTATGATATAATGGATGTTCATGAATGTCGACATATTGATTTTGATATGTAACTAATATGTAACATCGTAGTTCAACTATTTTTCTTTGATACTTAAGGCATGATCCTAAAACCGATTTTTTAGTATCTTTTAGATATCGAATTATATGTTTACCATATCCCAAAGGTTTACATATATCTAGTTATTATATTATTAAAGTACATGGGTGTGTGCTAGTTAATATTAGTTGTCAACTGCGTGTGACGCCGGTTTATCAGTTGGAATACAATTGGTGTTTGTTAATTTCAGAAATAAATCTATATTGCATATCATAAGGATTTTCAGAATTGGTATTACCTTGTCTTCCAATCGAGCCTTGGTCATAACACTATAAATAGTAAAACCCATGTTCATACAAACTCATTCATTGATACACATCTTGATTGATAGTGTGGGAAGCCAACTTGTCAAGAGATAAGAGTAATCTAATTAAGTGAAACATTTTTCCTTGTTGTCGCTTAAAATCTTATTTGGGATCAAGAATCTTTTAGTAATACCACTGGTGGGGAACTAAATCGTATTGCTATTTTGTTTTTTTTGATTAATTGATTTAATTAAGAGCGTCAAATCAAACTTGTTTATTATATGATCATTGTCTTCTGATATAAGGTCATTCAAGTTTGTTTGAGGATTTGACTATTACATATATCGTGATTCAAGATCTGTACATAAAACTGTTTGAGCAATTAATGTTAACAGACTTCGTTATGTATGTGTCTGTGTGTGTGTGTGTGTTGATCAATAGATATGTCAAGTTTTTTGTGCAGTAATTACTTTGAAGATTAAGAATTGAAGACTTGAATACTTTCTTTTTTGGGGTTTGTGATATTTTGTGTTACTTCTTACACTCTTGATTCTCTTGGATCTAAACAAGCAACTTATCTTTGATAGACATAATATTCGTCTAAAGATTGAACAGACTATCTAATTGCTTATTCTTGTTAGATTGCTTGGATAGAGCTTGTTACATAGATTAATTATTTCGTTAATCTTTGTACTAGTTTGATAACTGACTAAATGAGTTTATATTAATCAATCGAAATATCATTTACGCAACTTTATCTCTGATTTAAGTATTAATTTGGGAGATTGACAGGTGAGTTGGTTGGTGAAATATATTTAGTCATTTGTTTTTTCAGGTTACGATCCAAAGGAGTTAAGAGCGGAAGTCTTCACAATGGTCTGACAACCCAAGGTAGTGGATCGTGCCTTGGGATTCATGTGTGTATACCAGATTACTTGTAGGAAGGATATTGAAGGAACAAAGTAATGAATGAATATTTACCTGGTCTCAGCTATACAGAGTTTCAGTAGTTAATTTGTATGTCATCTTAAATATAAGAGTATTCAAAACTGGAGTAGGTCCCAAGGTTTTTCTGCCAGATATTTTTCCATGTTAACAAAATCTTGTGTCGTGTCATTACTTTATTTTCCGCATTATCATTATTGTTATAGTTATATTTAAGTAATTACACTTGTACGTTAATCCACTTGTTAACGATCCCATGGTTAGTTCGATTTCAAACTCTGGCTATTTACCAAGTTACATATTTTGACAATTATAGTTTATACAAGATTATAAAAGGGTTTTTTTAATAATATTATAATAAAATTATTGATATCGAAATATTTTACATGTAATCGGTACCCTCATCATTTCAGATATCCTATATTTTCATCTATGACATTTTTGCAATATCCATCTTTCAATAAATCAAATATTTTCCTAAAGGATAGAACCCAACTAACCACATATTTTAGCTAAGCATTTTGTTTTTTCTGGTCCAATATCGAGTCATGAAATTTCTCCTGCACATATACATATGTCAACCGCATTCATGAGGACTGCATGCGCTTCATTTGCGTATAAGAAAATCAATGGAAACATCAAATAAAATAATTTTTTGATGGCTCTTAGCATATTATCTTAGCAAAGGAAAGAAATTAATATTCTCAAGACCAACATGTTCTCTTTTATCTCTCTTGTAAAAAACAAATGAAAATTAATGTCCATAAGAAATTGGGATGGCCACCCAAGCCCATGTCCAGTTGCATGGGAGTTGTGTTATGTTGAAATGCAAGGGAAATATTTTGTCACACCTTTCTTAATACTAGAAGGATTTTCTTGTATATAAGTTATGTGTAAAATTAGCTTATGAATACAAGGCTAAGATACACCCTTTCCTTAGTTTCGCAATAAAATATCGGACCACACCGCGTGCAAATGCCCGCAACTGGGCAAGCACTTTGCACACTCGTAGCGATGAGCACTTGGAGCCTTTAGTTTTATACAGTGAGATTCAAATTGGATGGTCATGACAATATTGGAAGGATCAAGTAAGATATGATGGTTTAGATGAAGTTAAACAATTACGATTTGATGGTAATGATTAATCTTTATAGGTAAAATATGATTTGGCGATCTAGAATAAACCATTTGAATAAGTATCCATAGAGAAAAATTGCACCAATTCAAAACATGTGATTGTTAGTAATAGCCGCATGCAGCTTTTGAATTAGTATGGTTAGGAACCATTACAAAATTCCAACCGTTACCAAAGGTGTTATTTCATCCTATACATAAGCTTTTTATCTTGTTGAGTTTTAAAGACATAATTTTTGTCATTTTCCATTGAAATTTTGATTGTTTGCAACAACATATTGTGTTACATTAATATGTGTTTGCTTTTGGTGTTCATCAAAGTGATGTTAAAGAATATGAAAGGTATTGTTTAATATTGAAGAAATACACTATAACTAATATCATCATCTAGGGCATGGTGTTGAATGTCTCAAGTAAAGAGATTACTCGCATTAATACACATTGTTTTTTTTGTTTCTTTGACTTTTCAATTATTTTTCTTCCTCTTTTTTTTTTAACTTTATTTTTAAAGATCGGCTTTACAAGTTTGTAAAATACTGTGGTTTACTAATCCTGGTTTGGGATAAGTGATTTAGTAAATTTATAATACGATTTGCGTCATATTTTTGATACGAAAATAAGTTTCCAATAATCTTAATAAGACAATTAACATTTATAATCTTGTTTACTTTTTGAGTTGTTCAGTTCCGTACAATTACAAAACGAAAACTTCAAGTGTTGAAAATTGTTTAACAATGCTGTTGTTTTCTAAGGTTGCATCCGCATCCCACCCTCACGTGTAAAAACCAGATAAATACACTAGATTTAAATAGATGACAGGCAAAGATATTGTTTTACTCGACAACCTTGGGTTTGTCCGCTTACTAGATTGAAGATCCTCATGTAAAAAAGGAGAAAAAGAATCCACATTATGTGTCTGCAGTGGAAGAATGAAAACATTTTGTGAAAAAATTATATTAACATCCTTAGACATTTTCTTTACAACGTCTATCAACCACCGGAAACTCCAAAGAAAGTATGTGAGTCTCTAGAAAATAAAAACGAGGTAGACTCTCTTGTGGTGAAAAAATTCATCGTTGCAAAATCCTTGGACTTGAAAATGATACTCTAAATATGTCACAACACAAGTACAATAATTTTAAATCATCTTGTATGAGTAAAGGCATCATTTATGACTATCAATGAATCTTTTCAAGTTGTTGCATTGATTAAAGAGTTGCCTGAACTTTAGAAAGACTCCAAGAATTATCTTAAGCACAAAACCAAGCATATGACGCTGGAAAATTTGATCTTCAAACTGCAAGTAGAACAGGAAAGTCGAAAACCTAGAAATAAGATATTTTAAAAACTCCAATATCATATTAGTTGAAGAGGAACCCGTTGAACCAAAAAAAATCTTAAGAACAATGGAACTTAGAAATTCAATAACAAGTCGAAGAAAAATAAGCTCGACGGAGATTGTTATAGGTGTGGCAAACATCGATATACGCCAGAGACTTCATTCCAAGCGCAAAAAGACTAACAAGAAGAAGAAGGACAACTCTGGAGTGTTCATTGTCTAAGATAAACCATAATTGAACTTGGTTCCCGTGATTAGTTAAAACTGTCAACTCTTGAACCTTGGGTCTAAATCTAAAGACAAGTATAAATGTTATGTTGTATCTGAGGCAAACATGATGATAACCAATAATTAATGGTGGGTAGACACCGGTAGCATGTGTCACGTTTATGCTACCCGAATTGTGTTTTATGCATTTGAAAAAATAAAAAATAATGAACCATTATATATGAATAATGTAGCAATATCATCAGTTCTAACCAAGGGAAAAATGATCTTAATCGAAGTTCACATGGCAAAAAGATGCGACTTTGAACAAACGTATTGTATGTCCCTGGTGCTCGCAAGAACTTAAATTATGGTCAATTCTTATTAAAAATACTTTTAAGATAGTATTTTTAGCAAATAAATTTGTCATCTCTAGGGTGACGTGTATGTTGGCAAGGGTTATATGACCTCTGACATATTTAAATCTAATGTAATGACTATAATGCCTAAGATAAATATAATTGTACCTTCTAATTATATTGATCTTATTCCAATTATCATGAGAGACTAGGTCATGATAATCAAGATTCATTAATCAAACTAATGAACATGGATTTGTTACCGAAATTTAAAATCGATTCAATTGAAGATGTGAGATGTGTGTTGAATCTAAGTTGTCGAAACCTTCTTTTCCATACCGTTGAAAAGAATACAAAACTATTAAACTTAATTCACACTAATTTGTGTAATTAAAAAATGGTACAAACCAGGGGTTGTTAGAAGTACCTTTTACGTTCATAGATGATAGTACAATGTACTATCATGTTTACTTGTCCAGAAGTAAAGATGAAGCGATTGATAAATTTCAACTTTATAAGAGTGAAGTTGAGAATCAATTAAACAAAAAAATATAAAATATGAAAAACAATGGAGGTACTGAGTATAAATCTAGTTTAGATGAGGTCTGCGTAAAAAATGGAATCATTCATCAAACTACGCCTCCATATTTTCCACAGTCCAATAATGTTATCGAACACAAGAACCGTACCTTAAAAGAGTTGATGAAAAATCTTTTTGTAACTCCTGGAGAACCCAATAAATTGCGAGGGGGAAGTTGTACTTACATTAAATTATACCTTGAATAAGGTACTGAAAACGCGGGGGTACCAAAATACACCACCAACTTTTTCTTAGGTAATTTGTATGGACAGACTCAGTACAACTAGAGTTCAAATCAATAAAGGAATAGTATCTAGAGTTATATCTCTCTTTCTCTTGCAATTAGAACGTTTACAGAACCAATTCCGTGAACCTAATTACAAAGAGATTACTTGGACGGTACCAAATACCAATATCCAAGAATTGATCAAGTCGTATCCAACAAACTAGGTCGGATGTATCTACTACGATTAATTAACGCACAACCTGTGATATTTCAATTATAAATATAAAAAATATAATGCGAAAAAAGAAATAACATGGACACCAGAATTTTTGTTAACGAGAAAACCACAAATGCATAAACACCTCAAGACCTAGTCCAGATTGAACACCAAACTGTATTAAGTCGCAGACACTAGCGTACTACGAATTAACTTCAGACTGGAATGTAGTTGATCCCTAAAAGGTATCCCACCGATTAAGGTACACTCGCGCTCCTTACGCCTCTTGAATCCCAGCAGGACTCTGCGAAATGATCCCTTTAGCTGACGTCACACCAACTAAGAGTTGCTTCAACTCAATTTAATACATTAAACCAATCTGCCTTCCACAGATTAAGACTATACATGATTTCATTTTACAATCAAAAAGTTTAATGAAAGGTGATGTAAATCGATAGCAATAGACAAAGTCTAGCTAACCTCAAAATCCGGACTTATGCAACCCGAAGTGCAGCCTAGATTATTATTCACCTCACATGTATAAATAAAACTTGTGGAATCAACAAAGTTTGAGACAAAGAGAACTTTGATGATTTATATCTATCTTGATCAAGTGAGCAGCTCAACAATCTATCAAGATCAGGATTTTCGAGTTATCAAGAAAATATAATTGGACCTGGCTTCACGAATCCCTATGAAGTATTTGTAGTCGCTAAACCCTAAAAGGTTAGAAAGAGGATGACTATAGATACAACTAGGACACACCAAAAAGTAGTGTCGGGATTACAATCCCAGTTTCTTGAAGTTCACCTTTTAGAAACATTCAAAGCATAGGTTGCTTTAGGTTTAAGCTAAGATAGATTTGGAACCAAGCAATCAATATCCACCGTTAGATGAATCTTTGAATCTGATTTACATAAACAATATATACACTTGTTTTTGGGTAAAAACTGATTCTGCTGTTTTTGGTAAATTTGGGTGTGTTTATACAAATGACTGCACGGGAGTACTTTTAGATTCGAGAGATCAATCTGTAAGACTCTGGCCTAAACCAAGAAATGGTCGTTCCAGATTCAATTCGGTCACAAAGTGAAGGAGAAGGGTTGATATTAGGGAGGGAAGCTAAGAAGGTGTTTGAGATCAGAATGTTGAATTATGAAGGTGTGGATGTTTTATGACTTATATCAGAAAATGGTTTCTGGATACTTGTGTTGATAACACTTGTCCCCTTTTGAAATGGGTTGAAAACCTATTTATATAAGTCATTGAACGCACCCTGATCTCATAGGAAGTGGAGGAAGTTAATTAGTGGAGAAGTGGAGTCGTGCGGAAGGTGGTGATCATCATGTTTCTATTATGAAAGAAGACTAGTCATACCTTCACCCACTACTCTCATTACTGTTAACCGTCCGTCCTTCCTGACATTTTCTCGTAATGGGCGCGTTGCACGCAGCACGCTGTAAACCGCCAGACCAATACCCCAGTGAGTATCCCCCAGTTTGTGACATGTTTGATGTCTCGAATAAATGGGTGAAGCCATGAGACTCGCCACTAAAATCAGCACATAGTGCTTTTAGGTTAAATAATAAGTTATTTGTGAAATCAATATTTGCATAGCATCGCTTATAGTCGATGTTTATAAAGCATCGCTTTCAAACAAGCAGCTGAAAATAATCGATGTGCTAGATGCATTGTAGTTTTATAGCTCGATTGAATCAGTCACGAATTGAGCGTCTTAAAAGAGCAGCACGACCGGCCACCTTTGGGTGATCCTTTGAGGGCCTTATGGGTGAGCTATCACTTGGTAGATCGCCCCCTATGGAGGACTGATGGCCGGTGGTCACAATGCTACCTTGTTGGTTTTCTGAAAATAAATCTACACCATCCAACTAGGCTAGTGAAGTTGGATGGACGAGATGATTTGCGGCAGTTGTTTATTGTCGTTGATGTAGTTTTAGGGTTTAGGGGCCGTGCGGCCAACCCTATTTTGGATAAACGATTTGAAGCGCTGCGCGCTAGTTCAAGCAGTGCGATCGGCCCTATGCAAAGGCGGGGCATCAGTGAGCGCACTGACCTCTTTTGGTCCGCCTGGAATTGAATCTAAGCCATTTACTTTGGCCGGCAAATACGGACGATCATGATTAATTTGCGACAGTACCTTGTTGCTGCAAACGCAACTTAGGGTTTCTAAAGCAGCGCGTTCACCCTACTTTGAGTGAACGATTTTATACGCTCCTGGCTTGCCGTGAGCAAGTCGACCAACCATGGGTGTAGCTGGGTTGTCGATGAACGTATCCGCACCCTTCTCGTTGAGTGAGATCGAATCTAGGTCGTCCGATTAGGCTGGCGAAGATGGGTGGCCATAATCGATTTGCGGCAGTAACATACCGCCGGAAACATAAATTAGGGTTTCAAAACATCCACGTCCGTCCTAGTTCGATCGAATAGTTTGATGCGTCATTGACTTGCTATGAGCAAGTCAATCGACTGGGAAGAAAATTGGGCCGCCTGTGAACACATTGTCACCTCTTTGATTGTTCGGGATACGATCTAAGCCGTCCAACTAGGCTAGCAAAGTTGGACGGGTGCGATGGATTTTGAGACTGTTTTTTCCGGTCTTAGCTCGTTTGAGCTCGCTTTGCCAACAGCGCGATCACCCACATTGGGGTTAGCGATCAACAATGTTGGAGTGCACTAGATGGAGTCTGACCGGTTGGGGTATTAGTGGGCCCGCTAGTGGTCGTCTTCTGATCGACTAGTTCCGCTAGAAGTAGACTAGGTCTATTGAATTGCGTGGCCAAATTATGTGGCCGTGATTGTTTCTTAAGACTGATATGGACAGTCTAGATTTCCTTTAAGGAATTTAAACGCGTTCGATCGCGCTAACTTTTAACTAAAGGCGTGTTAACACACTAATTTCTTTGTCAGAGGGTGATGTAGCCTATGTGAGTGTTTTCATGCAGGTCTCAATATTGACACTTCGGGAGATTTATGCTACTCTGTTGCGAGTGAACATTAATGGCCATGTCATGTCAATATTGAGAGTTCAGCTGAGAACATAGCATAAGAAAACACTAGGCAGGCTCCGGCATTAGTGAATAGTGCAACTAGGATCTTAAATACTCATTAGGATCTATACTAGTGAACAATTCATCTAGGAGCTTGAGTTTCAATAAAATGTGAAGAGAGACATAGGCACTCATCAGATTCTGATATGCTCTCCAAATTCCTTGTGAAATATAGATATATCAAGGTCTACTACTTCTGAGGCCGGGTCAGGTAGACAAACTTTTACAGTTTTCTCCCTAAGCTAAAAACCACCATCAACATTAAGTCTCCTGCTTAGTGCGTAACAATGACATTGTTGCGGGGTATGCCCTAGATGGTGACAGATGAAAAATAAAATTGAAAAGACAAAGCAGGTAGATATTACCAGGGAAATCCAAATCGACCTTCAGCAGCGGGATCATGCGGCCAGGGGCTTTCGTAGTAGCATGTTGCTAGCTCAGCTATAGGGTATGGGTGCGGTGCGCTCAGTGTTGCGAATATAATTTCGGTAAGTAAGAATTCGTTGCTCGGACTTGAATAGATTTTAAAACGAAAATATATGTACAAATTTGTCACAAGATGTTCGAGAGGTATTGGGACTAAGGACTTGGCCAATTCTTCATGCATGTGGTATATTTTATTTATTCTTAACAATTACTGCTCAAAACATAAATATATGGACTCTTATTTTGCCAAAATAGATTCTCAGAATATTAGTTATAAATCGTAAGCATGGGACATCAAACATTTAAGCAAGCATGCCGCATCAAATAAAATGATAACTAATTAATTAAAATCATTTTTCAATTTTTAATCAGTGCAAAAGTCATAAAAAGAATAAATTAAATTTACCACAATGACGAAAATAGACTCCCTCCGTCGTCCCAATGTTGGTTTTAGCTCCTCATATTAGTCTTAATCTCAAAATGTTTTATTATTGCTCCAAAGTTGATTACAATTGAGTAAACAATGCAACAGAGAAATCGCAACAGAAGTTTCTGTTCGAAGACGATGTTGCTGCGTTACAAAGATAGAATTGGTGACGGAAACTTAAATGTTGTGATGTACTTCTCTGTTGCAAAATAGGATGAAGAAACTGTTGCTATGACAATATTGGTTGCAAAACAGGATGAAGAAACTGATGCGATGAAGATAAAGGTTGCAGAGCAGTTGAAGAAACTGTTGCAAATGGATGAAGGAACCGTGGCCGATTCCTTGTTCTTCACGGGCAGCAGCAGCAACAGAGTTCTGAAAACTCTGATTTATGCTCCTATGGCCATCCTTTCGACTCCCAACTCTCGACAGCCCTTCCCTGTGATAGTAGCAACCTATTTATACACCTAAGCCTCATTGAATCTCGCCATAACTCCTCAAAAATCTTCACAATGAAGAAAAATATTTTTGAGAATAATTTCTTATTTCTTCCTCTGTGTACGTTAATTGTCTTGGAAATCTTCATAAACTGATTGATACGCATCCTAGGAGAATATCTGGGCTTAACTACACAAACATGCAGCATCTTTTACGTGATTTTCTTTCCAAAAATGAAACGATATTCTTTTCTCTGTTTTGATCGGGAATTGATTTTCTGGACAAATTTGATCGATCCCAACCACCATAATATCTTCATATACTCATATCACATATACCCATTAAGTCTCAGCTCTTTAATCTCGTTAAAACACCTTCAAATGTCGAATTGAAAATCTGCCAGTAAAGGAAAGAATTTTCCCGCCAATTTCTTTTGTTTGAATTTTTTTTAAATGTGGTTGCCCCTATCCAGAGTAGGGGTGCCGATAGTAATTTGGGTGGAAATAGTAATTTTTCTGGGATCCTCCGGTACATTTCTTGGACGCTTCCGGTGCATTTCTGAGGTGCCTTCGGTACATTTCTTCGGGGTGTAAATCATCACTTTTTGAGCAACTCTTTCCACAGAAGGGTATTTTCTCCAAAAACACCTAAACAAACATAAAAACACCGTAATAAGAACAAATGGGTACTAACAAAATACACAAAAGAGATGAAAATAGACACATAAATGTGTCTATCACTCAATCATCCATTCCCGTTCATGGAGTAAGAAAGAATCCTTCGTCTGTTCAAACTCTAGAAACTCCGTTCGTATGAAAAGAGGTATCAACCCTCTTATGTCTTTGTTGCTCGTTTGGCTCCGTGTTTTCGTCTGCAGCGGCCGACTCCTCTTCATCACTCAGCAGCTCGATCATAAGTGTGCCAATCGTCAGCAGCAAGGTAAGTTCATCTTGTCTTCGTATCTTAGCTGTGAGTGTAATATCCATGGGTGGTTGATCAAACTTGGATATTTAGCTCGGTGTGAATGACTTTCTTTGTTAGCGGCGGTAGAGCGAGCGTCAACGACAACAAAGAAATCTCCAATAGTTATAATCAGCAGCAAGGCGATCCAGGATAACTCAAGGTAGGTGCTCTTTTCTATTTTGCGCATGTAGCCATGCAACAATACCATCGATCTTCTCCATAATGTGTAATAACGTTCTGACTCCAGAAGAATGAGTATCTAACCTCTCCAGTGGGTTTCGAAATTTACCAAACTCAATTACGCTCAATTGCAAGAGGCCTTGACTTTAAGTTTCTTAGTGTCTGGACTGCTGAGTTGCAATTGAAATGTTCTTTAAACTCTTGAGCATTGACTGGAACGAAATTGTATTTATTCTGACTCTTTAGCTCATAGACCTATTCTTTCCTTTCTGATTGCGATTATGACATGGCAAGATCTTCTGGAGCCGTTGAGCGAAGTAGATGATCTGAGAGGCGTTTCGTTGCCGACGTGCTGCTATCAAGTCTTCAAGGAATTCGTTCCAAGCGACATCCTTTGAATCATCTTCTAAATCTTGGATTGTTGTATGGAATGGGATGCGATGAGCAGTCCCCAGTTACACTTCTGTCTGGTCACTAGAGCTATATTTTTGAGTCGGCTTGGGAATACAATGCGGTCTTGTAAGGAGGTGTAGATGTGTATTAGATCCGATGGCGTGGTCGGATACGTGAAAATATCTCTGCGGCGTACTTTGGAGTCTTTGATGCGGTATACGGCTTCATGTTGAGAACTTCCTGCAGCTCGTAAAGCTTTGACAGTTATGATGCTATATCAGAAATAACCTGTTTGAGGGACGTGAAGGCATCCCGTGTTGGCAGTCCCCAGGTGTAATTATCTTGAGCCTATTTTCTCTTGAAAGACGTACTTTCATTGCATTTGTTGGTAAGGTGGTTGACGAATTGATGAAGGCGGCAATCTTTTGGATTCGTCACTTGTTGATCAGAGTCGTGTTTGATAGATCTAAATTGTATCCAAACTTTTGGCTGCTCATGCACCCCTTCCATAGGAAATTGAAAATCTAGAAACACCGATTCTGATTTTGTCGGTGATGTGGCAGACGTGATGCAGTTGGTTTGTGTGGCTTGTTGAGGTGTTGAAGCGGCTTTGGCCTCTGAAGAGAGCAATGAAGCGGCTTCCGGAGAGAGCGCTGAAGCGGCGGCTTCGGGAAAGAGCGCTGAAGCGGCGGCTTCGGAAGATAGCGCTGAAGCGGCGGCTTCGGGAGAGAGAGCGTTGAAGTGGCTTCTTCCGGAGAGAGCGTTGAAGCGGCTTCAAGAGAGAGAGAGTTGAAGCGGCTTCATGAGAGAGAGCGTTGAAGCGGCTTCTTCTGGACAGAGCATTGAAGCGGCTTCAGGAGAGAGCGTGCGTTGAAGAGGCTTCTGGAGAGAGCGTTGAAGCGGCTTCTGGAGAGAGAGCGTTGAAGTGTGTTAGAGCATGGCTCGGTTGAACCCACCAAGCGTTGGTATGTCAAGTTTGGTTGTCATATTTTAGTGAATCAAAACTCATGTTAAGAGTCGCTTGATTATGTACTAGAGTTAAACTTCGTATAGGTTAGCTTGAAAGTATTAGGATATGAGACATTACAAGTATTGCGAAGACTTGAAGATGTGAAGAAGCAAGGAGCTACAACGACAACAATCATCCTTCCACTTGAGGTTAGTGATATTTGACTTGAATTGTTTCATTCCCTAACATATGTTTCAAGTTGTGCATACTGAAAACATAACTGTGAAGCATATTTGAACTCTAGATAGACATAGTATTAAGGAATACAATACGAGGTTTATTACTTAACCATTAAACTTTGTAGATAAGACATCGCCATAATCATTTGAATGCTATTGTGATTATGTATGGGTATGAGGTTAGGATTTCATCCTAGGGAACAATGTTTACATGCGTTCTAAGGAAGTAAGTTTTAAACTTATTTTGTGAACCGAAAAGGAAATTGTCAGTTGTTATTGGTTTTGTTATTCATTGCATATCTTATGAACAACCTATATGTGTGATAAAGTAGAACCGCTCACAACTTGTTGTGTTTTTGGTAGAACTATTCACAAAGGCCTGACTTTGTATTGGTATAACTTTTATTAGTAAAACCAATCTTAAGTAATCACCTTAGTATGATCGGATTATGTCTGCCTTGGGGAAAGGGAACCGATCCTTATAAGGGAAAGGGAACCGATCCTTATAAGGGAAAGGGGAACCGATCCTAGTATGGGAAAGGGGGAACCGATCCTTGTAAGGGGTGCAGTACATCAAGGGGAATCGATCCTTGTATGGGGTGCAGCAAGGTTTACAGCAGAAAGGGGAACCGATCCTGTGAACATGTGCAACACATATAAGTTAGATACCATATATATGTGGGGAACCGATCCTAGAACCTAGTCAACCGAATATTTTGGGAAGCTAGTGTGACTATGCGTAGTACTCACATGGAGGTAGAACCGAAACTTGTTTTGGTAGAACCGTAAACCCATGATTGTGATTGAATGTTGGTTTGATCAATCACATAGTTCTTGAAAGTCCGATGAACCAATTCCAGACTTGTTTGGAAGTGTGGCAAATCGGTTTCAAGGTTGTAAGTGTGGAAGAGAACTTACAAAGTAAAGATGCCGACAAACTTTGAACACGTGCTGAGAATGTTTATTTCTATAATTGTTCAAAGATATTCCTTAACGGCTAAGGGAAGAGAATCCCAGGATCGAAACACAAATAAGTTAAGAATCATTTAATTAAAGTTATTAATTTCATTTGTATGGAAATTACAGAATTAGTAATGTGCATTTACTGATTATATTTTCCAAGAGATTTCGATTCTTATTTTTGGAGAGAGCATTTCCAGGAATTATGAAAACCGAATCTGTGCATTTATGAATATCTTGAGAATATTTTCGGTTTTGGAAATTCCTTGGTGTCTAAACTTCCTTGTCTATAAATACACGAAGTTTGCCTTTATAGCAAACTAATCATTCGTAACAACAGACTTCCTCTTTTGTCTTTGTTACTGGTGTAGCCGCCTATCGGAGAGGAGAGTAATCTAATTAGGTGAAATCTCTTATGGCCGCTCGTTTTAAAGTCTTCTTTGGGATTGAGAAGCTCTAGCGCGACCCGTTGGTGGGAAACTAGATAATTGCGGTTTATCTTTGTTTTCGATTGATTTGATTGACTAACGGTGGTTGAAATCTGATTGCACCTACGTTGTTTATTCTTGAGAATCTTCTTTTCTGATAAAAGATTCACTCAAACTAGTTCAGAGTTTCGACTGGGATCTTTAGACTGTTGTTACTTCTAAAGACGATCTTGTGATAATCCATTGTTAATAGACTCCGTTCTGTGCGTGATTGATCACAAGAGATTCAAGTGATTGTGTGCAGGTTTTTATTGAAGATTTAACAAGATTTTAAGATAAAGAAGAGATTGAAGATCTGACTTGGGTTTTATAATCTTTGGTGTGCACAATACTTGTTTCGGTAAAAGAGGATCCAATTAATAATCGGTTTATCCTTGTGGTATATTGGATTGATTAATTGAGTAGATCGACATCAACACGTTTCTTCGGATTAAAGGTGTTGTTGGATTAATCTTAAAAAATTACCTTAGGGTGATTAAACATAAGATAGATCTTGACCCGACGAAGGAGTTTATGTTAAGATAAACGGAAGAGCCTTTGTCTGACTCATATCACTTGGTTGAATAGAGTTGATACCAAACAGATTTCTTGTTCCTTTACTGTTTAGAATACGAACCAAAGGGATTGTTCCAAGTACGTGACTTATTCATAGGTCGGAGGCGTGGGAATACAGACGGAACTAAGTGAACTATAGGGTTAGTTACTTGGTCTGAACTATACGAAGTTAGGTGTAATTTTGTGTAGCAGCTTAATCCTGAGAGTATTCAATTCTGGACTAGGTCCCGGGGTTTTTCTGCATTTGCGGTTTCCTCGTTAACAAAATCTTGCTGTGTCATTTACTTTTATTTTCCGCATTATAATTGTTTTACTATAATTAAAGTAAATTACACAAATGTTAATTCTATTTACTTGATAAGCAATCCTATTGTGTTTGATTAAGTCCGAACCTTTGTATCAAGTAAACATACTTCGTTGTTGTATTGTCTCGATCTCGTATCCATAGACAATCACACGAAGTGTGAACCGATTAGTTGTATTGTCTCGACTCAGTCCATAGACAATCACTTTCGGAGAAAGGACTTATAGGTAGGAAAAGTTTTAGCTTGAGGTATATTTGGATACCCTCGCCTTTTCAAAGTGGCTTCTTCTGGAGAGAGCGTGCGTTGAAGCGGCTTCTGGAGAGAGCACTGAAGTGGCTTATGGAGAGAGAGCGTTGAAGCGGCTTCAAGAGAGAGCGTGTGTTGAAGCGGCTTCAGGAGAGAACTCCAGTGAGGGCGCCCTTTAACCCTTGATTTCGAAAAATGAGTTCTTCTGGTTCTTCTGAGGCGATACGATATGGCAGATGGGAAGACGACACACAAATAGTGCTGGCCGGAAAGGCGACACACACAGATGGGAAACAATATCGTTTCTATTGTAACATCTCAAAGCATGCAACGCTCTCTCCGGTGATTCGAAATAGGAAGATAACAATAATGGTTAAGGATTCGACCAACCTTCAGTTTGATTTTCCCTTTCAAATTACATGCTTCTTGATTGAATGTCTCTCTTGTGTTGAAGAAGTCCTTGACTGACGGTGAAGGAATTTCATGCTGAGCCTCAGTCCCCAGTTTACGTGGTTCGTATGGTCGATGGGTTGACCATGATGAGGGTATCGCACTCTTGCATCCATGTTGATGATTATGTACAAAAAAAGTTGCCTGGAGCTTGGATGGATACGATCAAGATCCTTGACAGGGACGAGTTATGACTACAGGCACAAACCTTGGCAGTGACGAGTGGTGGTTATGGCCATGGATCTTGAAAGGAAATAGCGAAAGCTACAAGCACGAACCTTGGTCGGACACGACCATGAACATGGACGGGCTTTGATAAATAACGTACATGAGTTTATTCTGCCTTCTTTATTTTTGGTGAAACAGCTCTTCCCTGATTCCCTGCGTGCGGAAACTCGCCTATTGTTTCTTGCATGAATGCTCCATCATGGTTTGTACGTGTAGATGGTGGATTTTCGACAAAGGCTAAAATCGTAAAACGAGAATTGTACATACTCCTGATCCAGCAATCAGATGGGTATTGAGGCTCATGTCTCTCATTGAAGTATGAAAGTTCATGCCGCAAGAACCTCTGACTGAGAATACTGTCTCTCAGAGCATATGCAGATGTGCAGTCTCTCAATTGAGACAACGACATATCTCATGAATACTGAGCAATTTCAGTAATCACTTTTATATAAAATCACGATTGGACGGCGACTAGACAGCTTGCCTGCTAGTATAGAGCGATAACGTCTTTAGGATGTAACAATGTTTTCCCTGACTATATAAAAGACATGTGTATAGAATCATTATGATTGGACGGCTCCTAGACAACTTGCATGCTAGTATAGAGCGATAACGTCTTCAAGATGCAACAATGTGTTTTCCCTGACTATATTATACATAATAAATATGACGCTTCAACAAGCTCATATCGCTCAATTCTTGAATAATTAATGCCCCTATACAGCATGCCTGCTACTATAGAGCCATCAAATAATTATCTCTAATCCTTAAATTCATTAACTGAATATTCAGAAATACTCTACATTCTTCATAATATTTCATTACTTCAATTCGTGGTTATTCCCAGCAGAATTCCATGGGTTAGTAACAAATATTCAACGTACGGGCATCTAAGCCGCCATCGAGTAAGCCCCAAGAAAATGGTGCAAGTGTATTCAACAATAATGCACTAACGAACACCTGAATGCGTGAACGAACATTCAAAACATGCAAATGCACGATGAAACCATGGAGGAAAATAATAATAATAAAGTATTTAAAAGAGGCGTCTAAGGGGACCAAGCCCACCGGCCGGCCGGTCATGCTGCCGTGGCCGGTCCCACGCCCCTTCCTTTATTTTATCGTATTTTATTATTTTCCCTTTATCCCATGAAAATCCTTTCATTTGAGAAAATTCCTTAATCCTATGAAACTCCTTCGTTTCATGGTATTTCCTTCACATTAAGGAAATTATACAAAAATTACATAAAATTAGGAAAGGTGTCACGGGACCGTGGTCACTAGCCGGCCGGCCATGCCCTAGCCGTGACCGTCCCACACCTTGTAATTCCTTATTTTATTAATTATTTCCATCATCTCATGGAAATTCCTTAATTTTATGAAACTCCTCAGTTTCATGATATTTCCTTCAAATCAAGGAAATTACATAAAATTATATAAAATTAGGAAAGGTGTCACGGGACCGTGGTCACTAGCCGGACGGCCATACCCTAGACTGACCGTCCCACACCTTGTAAATCCTTATTTTATTAATTATTTCCATCATCTCATGGAAATTCCTTAATTTTATGAAACTCCTCGGTTACATGATATTTCCTTCAAATCAAGGAAATCACATAAAATTATATAAAATTAGGAAAGGTGTCATGGGACCGTGGTCACTATCCGGCCGGCCATGCCCTAGCCGTGACCATCCCACACCTTGTAATTCCTTATTTTATTAATTATTTCCATCATCTCATGGAAAACCCTTAATTTCATGATATTTCCTTCAAATCATGAAAATAATATAAAATTAGGGGAAATTCGCGGGACCGGGCCCAAGCCGGACGACCATGCCCAAGCCGGACGACCATGCCCAAGCCGGTCCTACACGCTCTTATTTTATTATAATTAATATTATTTGTTTCCCTCATCTTATGGAAACTCCTTCACTTCAAGGAAACTCCTTGATTTCAACAAACTCCTTGATTTCATGATATTTCCCTAAAATCATGAAAATAAAAATAAATTAGGAAAAGTGCCATGGGACTGTGCTCATTGGACGGCCGTCCATGCTTGGGCCATATCCGGTCCCACACTTCATGATTCCTTCATTTTATTATTATTATTTCCTTCATCTTATGAAGTTTCCTCAGTTTCAGCAAAATCCTTGATTTCTTCATATTTTCTCAAAATGTTGCTCAAACGCACATCAGAAAATATCAAAATTCTCAGGACTGAGACACGGACAATTTGGCGACGTGAGCATGTTACCTTGACCGACCAAGGTTGGCTCTTTGGCTTGAAAGGACCGGTACCACGCATTTTCACAATTTGACCTAATTTGCGCAATTGCACGTATTAGGTCCAGAACTGTTCCAAACAATTTGGAAATTTCATCAAATGATCGTCAGTCAATCCCGTGACCAACCAGGGCCGGTTTCATGACCCCTTGGTCAGTCCTTCATCTCTTCATAATTTATTAGGTTTTATCACCTAAGGTTCAGACGAGCATTATTTTAATGAAGGATTAAACCAACATTTAATCATCTTTTCACCAACCGGTCTTCAAGAGACTTTGGTATTTTGCTCACTTGATCATCTGGGCGTTACATGGTCGACTCATCATCCCATGTAACCGGTCCCTCCTTCACTCTGTGGTTGATATTCAATAAATCATCAATTGATCAGCAATTAATCAAAATTAGGGTTTCAGATCCAAAGCTCTGCGAAATATAATTCTGAGCAGATCCAAACACTAATAATTTTACGTTGACCTCATGATCAACATTCTAATTAATTATACTCGGTTCAGTTATTGTATTTTAATTAATATTTTATTTTGGTCCTGCTACCAATTTTTCATCAAATGAGCAACATTCGCTCAGACGAGCAATATTTGCTCAGACTAAGGAATATTGGTTCAACTATCAATATTTGAAAATTCATCGAATGAGCAACATTTGCTCACCGTCAACATTTATTCGAGAATTGTACCTCTGTCTCAACAAACACGTTCAATTCGTGAGTTTCAGAATATTTGCAAATCACGTTCGACTCGGAGTCATCGTCCCATGAAGACAACAACTGACTAACTAAAACCACGAGACATCAATCGTGTCACATGGGGGATATTAACTAGGTTTTTGGTCTGGCGGCCTATGGCACGTGTGTTCACCCACGATGAGAATGTGAGCAAGTCGTGCAATCAGTTGGAGGAGTTAGCAAAGTAGTGGACGGAAAATCAACCAAAACTCCGCACGATGAGCAACTGGTTTTAACACGATTTCCATTTCCCCACTCTTTGACTCCAGCAACTGTCACACTTCATGAGATCAAGGTGTTTACAATTCTTTCAATATAAATAAGTCTCTGAATCATGATTGAGGACATACAGTTTTTTTCGTAAAAAATAGATAATTCTCGATAGACAGTCTTTCGTCTACACGAACTCATCGTATTAGAAATTACGATCAACTGAGTAAACTCAATCATTCAGAAACTATTTTCACGCAAAATACACAATACACCAACAATCCTTGATCACCATTGATCTCACACATTTCTCAGCTTCCCTCCTACAGATCGACCCATCCTCTCTTGTAATCGAATTGACTCTGGAACGGCCATTGTCTTGGTTTAGGCCAGAGTCCTACAGATTGATCTCTCGAACTTAAAGCACTCCCTTCCTGCAGTGCATCTGTATGAGGTTAAGCATTCCGCTCGGTTCAAGGAGTCTCCTCCGCACGGTAGTCTCCTCAATTCCGTAAAAACCAGCAAATCGTTTTGCCCCATCTACAGTACGGTTTCGTGGACGGAGTCCCAAGAAACTATGCAACTCCTGACCGGAAGAGGATCTCTGTGCACTCCTTCAACGCTTAGTTGAAATTCTCCTGCATCCACCTTCTCTTTGAAAATGCGCCTATGTTAGAGCACAACTCGGTTGAACCCACCAAGCGTTGGTATGTCAAGTTTGGTTGTCATATTTTAATGAATCAAAACTCATTTAAGAGTCGCTTCATTATGTACTAGAGTCAACTTCGTATAGGTTAGCTTGAAATTATTAGGATATGAGACATTACAATTATTGCGAAGACTTGAAGAAGTGAAGAAGTAAGAAGCTACAACGACAAAATCATCCTTCCACTTAAGGTTAGTGATATTTGACTTGAACTTTTTCATTCCCTAACGTATCTTTCAAGTCGTGCATATTGAAAATAAAACTGAGAAGCATGTTTGAACTCTAGATAGACATAGTATTAAGGAATACAATATGAAGTTTATTGCTTAACCATTAAACTTTGTAGATAAGACATCGACATAATCGTCTAAATGCTACTATGATTATATATGGGTATGAGGTGAGGATTTCATCCTAGGAAATAATGTTTTACATGTGTTTTAACGAAGTAAATTCATAAACTTGTTTATGAATCGAAAAGGAAATCGTCAGGCGTTATTGGGATTGTTATTCATTGCATATCTTGTGAACATCCAATATGTGTGATTTAGTATAACCGCTCACGACTTGTTTGTGTTCTTGGTAGAACTATTCACAAAGGCCTGACTTATGTATTGGTATGACTTTTATTAGTGAAACTGATCTTAAGTAATCACCTGTGAGGTATGATCGAGTTTGTGATTGACTGGACCGAATCTGGGTAAAGGGGAGTCTTTGCTATGAAGAGCTGCAATACATCACAAAGGGGAATCGATCCTTGTATGAGGTGCAACAAGGTTTATAGCAGAAAGGGGAACCGATCCTATGAACATGTGCAACACATTTTTAGGAAAAGGGGAACCGATCCTATGGACATGTGCAACACATATAAGTTAGATACCATATATATGTGGGGAACTGATCCTAGTACCTAGTCAACCGAATTTTGGAAAGCTAGTGTCACTATGCACAATACTCACATGGAGGTAGAACTGAAACTTGTTTTGGTAGAACCGTTAAACCTATGATTTGTGATTGAGTGTTCCTTAATCAATCACATAGTTCTTGAAAGTCTGTCGAACCAATTCTATACTTATTTGGAAGTGTGGCAAATCGGTTTCAAGGGTGTAATTATGAAGAGGACTTATAAAGTAAGGATGTCGACACACTTTGAACACACGCAGCATTGTTTATCTTTTATTGTTCAAAGTTATTCCTTAATAGCTACACGAAGAAAATCCCAGGATCGAAATTAAATAAGTTAAGAATCTTTTAATTAAGGTTGTAAATTTTATATATGGAAACTAAGAATTAGTAGTGTGCATTTACTAGTAAAAGATTTTCCAAGGAGATTTTCGGTCATTATTTTGGACAGAGCATTTCCAGGAATTATGAAAACCGAATTTGGAATGTATGGAATATCTTTGAGAATATTTTCGGTTTTGGAAATTTCTTGGTGTCTAAACTTCCTTGTCTATAAATACTTGAAGTTTGCATTTCTATCAAACTAATCCTTCGTGACAGCAAACTTCCTCGGTTGTGTTGTTACTGGTGTAGCCGCCTATTCGGAGAGGAGAGTAAAATAATTAGGCGAAATCTCTTACGACCACTCAGTTTAAAGTCTTCTTTGGGATTGAGAAGCTCTACGAGTACCGTTGGTGGGAAACTAGATAATTGCGGTTTATCTTGTGTTTTCGATTGATTTGATTGACTAACAGTGGTTGAACTTTGATTGCACCTAGTTTGTTTATGCTTTAGAATCTTCTCTTTTGATATAAGATTCACTCAAACTAGATCGAAGTTTCGATAGGTATGTTTAGATTGTTGTTAGTGCTAAAGACGATCTTGTGATAATCCATTATTAACAGACTCCATTCTGTGCGTGATTGATCACAAGAGATTCAAGTTGTTGTGTGCAGGTGTTTATTGAAGATCTAAGAAGATTTGAAGACAACGAAGAGATTGAAGATTTCTGACTTGGGTTTATAATCTTTGGTGTGCACAATACTTGTTTCGGTATAAGAGGATCCAACTATAATCGGTTTATCCTTGTGGTAGATTGGATTGATTAGTTGTGTAGATCGACATCAATACGATTCTTTGTGATTAAAAGTATTGATTGCAAAATCTGAACGATTACCTTTGGTAATTGAACATAAGATAGATCTAAGAACCTGACGAAGGAGTTTATGTTAAGATAAACAGAAGAGCCTTTGTCCGACTCATATCACTTGGTTGAATAGAGTTGATACCAAACAGATGTGTTGTTCCTTTACTGTTTGGAATACGAACCAAAGGAATTTTTCCAAGTACGTGACTTATTTATAAGTTGGAGGCGTGGGAATACAGACGGAACTAGGTGAACTATAGGTTTAGTTGTTTTGTCTCAACTATACGAAGTTGGTGTAATTTTGTATAGCGGCTTAATCCTGAGAGTATTCAATCCTGGACAAGGTCCCGGGGTTTTTCTGCATTTGCCGTTTCCTCGTTAACAAAATCTCGTTGTGTCATTTACTTTATATTTCTGCATTATAATTATTTTATTATAATTAAATTAAATTACACAAACGTTAATTCCTATTTACTTGATAAGCAATCCTATTGTGTTTGGTTAAGTCCGAACCTTTGTATCAAGTAAACATACTTCTTTGTTGAATTGTCTCGATCTCGTATCCATAGACGATCACACGAAGTGTGAACCGATTAGTTGTATTGTCTCGACTCGGTCCATAGACAATCACTTTCGAAGAAAGGTTTTAGCTTGAGGTATATTTGGGTACCCTCCCTTTTTAATTGGTATCGGAGCAGGCAAACACGAAAATATCTAACAATTTGTGTTTGGTGCGATATAACCTATAAGAGATGAGTCAAAATAAGAAAAGCAAGGCTAAACTTATGAAGAACTCAGTTAACGTATGTCAAGATAGTGAGAATAATTTCTCAGAGAAGTTCAATGAAAATTGGTCTCGAAAGTCTTTTCGAAAATCAAAGAAAAAGTCTACGACTGATGACTTGATTGCGAGTCAGATTTCTGATCAGAAAAGAATGAGTCCGAAACTCAAGAAACATGTTTTGGATCCGACTCCAATTTCTGAATTCCGTAAGGTGTTGGAAAGATTTTTCAAGCATGCTGAAAACTATTCAGAAAAGGGAAAAACCATTGACAATCCAGATGATATCACAGAACTTATTGTTCAACTAAATGTAAGAATATGTGAAGGAAAGCGAGAACCACTCAGTTTTCAAAATAATATGGCAGATTATATAAAACAAAAATTGGCCTTGTGTAACGAAGTTCATCAACAGACTACAGAGTGTGAAATTCTTACTCAATCGCTAGAACATTCACAGATAAGGAATAAAGTCCTTATTGAGAAACTTCTTTCTGTAACATGTCAAGAGGTATATCTAAACAGATGTTTAGAAAAACATTTCCAACAAGGAATGGATACCTTAAGAGGACATATAGAGTTCCTTGAACAAGAGACATTAACAAACTGTCGACTGGCAGATCTAGACCACACGGGTTCAAGTTCAAAGAACATACCATCTTGGGCACAAGATGTAATCGAGGATATTGCATCTCGCAATTTTCCTAACAAAGAGGATGGGTTCAAAACCCACGAAGAAGAACATGATGATGTTCAAAAAGGGGGAAGATCTCCTCATGAGGTATTTGATGAGGAATATCCTCATCCCAGTACTTAACTGCATTAGATTGTGCATCCTTACAATGCCCAATCTTCGGATGTAAGAAAGCACATATACCTGGGCTATTAGTATCCAACTAATATCTCTTATTCAACATAGAGAGATTACACAATCTACCTTAAGGATATTTTAAACATCTTTATGTGTATAAAGGTTGTCTTACAAACAACTTTGTAAAAGGGATAAGTGTAATTGTTTGAAGTATCTCTTGATGGCGATCTTGAAGATAATCTCCTTTTGGAGAATGTTGTGTTCCAATAACACATAAGATGCGAAAATCTTTTCAAATCTTGTCAGAATTATCTATTTAAGGCTGATATCTATAGTTGGTATGTGTTAAAGGTATTTCTAGTATATGTACTCAACGTTTCTGAGAACTTATGCTAAAGGATGTATTCTCAAACCAGATCTCAAGCAAAACTTCTGAAAGCCTTGAGTGGAATGACTTCTAAGGAAACCGTTCATCTTGATGATACCTTCAAGAAATCTGGTGGTGAAGACATAGAAAATGAAAAGGAAGATGTCACTAATCTCCTTGTCCAAAGCAGTTTGGATGCTAAGATTGATATTATCAATCTTCGTCAGGTCCTCCTCAGTACGTACCATTGAAACTCATCATAGACAGGCAACACTACTAAGAATTTTTATCCGTAACCAAAGAAAGCTGATTAAACTTGGAATCGGTAACAGGGAGTTTGCTCGAAATATTAATGGAAAGGTTAATGCATTAGCCTGTGAACATAATCAAGGTACTGTGTGCAGAATCCGAGATATCAGTCGAGATGCTATTGATGAAGATCCTGAAAAATTTGAGGAAAGTAAAGATGATCTCTGAAAGATCTGAAGAAAAATAGACAATAGTTTTTTTTGATTATTTCAATAAAGTCTATTATGAATAAAAACTATTACGAATAAAATTATTATTTTTATAATTTTTCTTGTGATGGTTTTTGATTTACATAGCATGTGCTTGAATGCTTTATTATTGCTATGGATGTTTATGGGATGTTTGATTTCAGTTTTATTACCTTGATATTCGATCTTATAATATTGTGAACCTTATGGTTTGGGTGACTTTTTGATTTAGCAGGATTAAGTTCTAGCCCATGTTGGTAGGCTTTATCAAAGGATCATGAGGGGTTCTGGTAGAAACAATATGTGAAAAAGTCATAATATGTTGAATCGGTTTTGATTTTGCATAAAAGCATATGTGTTTCGACGGTTTTTAACTTTTGCTTGCAATTGTTAAAACCGGTTTTCAACCTTTCTATGTAAAGGTTGAGGGTTGTTGTTATTCTTTTTTTTTTTTTGCATAAGGATGACAACATAAGGATATTTCGATATCAATTCTCCTTGGAAGAAGAATGCAAACATATTGGAGAAGTGGATGCGAAATTTGAGGTAACAATGTTGTTAGTTAATTGTTTTCCTGTTTAAGAAAAGCCTGATTTTTATTTCATATATATTTTGCTTTTGCTTAACAAAATTTCGGTACAATTGATTTCTTTATTCCATGATGTGTATGTGGATGTGTGTGTGATTCAATTGGTTCAGGTTAAGAAAAACTGTTGTTATCTTGCTTTATTGTATGGTATCAATTGTTTAGGCTTACAAAATTTCGGTGCAATTGCGGTGTTTTAATGCTTATGTTGATTCAATTGCTTCCGGTTGAGGTGAATAATTTTGCAAGTTGATTTATTTGGTTTGTATGAATTATTTATGGCTTAACGAAAGAAAAGGTTTACGGGATGAGTTGTTTAGTCCAATTCGATTCCGGATAAGAGAAACTAAGTTTATATTAGTTAGACTTATCAAAGTGGAGGTTTCGGTTATTCAAGTCTAATCGAATTCCTTAACAAGAAATGCTAGTTAACTAACCTAGTATTTGGCTTGTTTAAAATTGAAAGGTCTAAGTTATATGGATAATTAGAACCTGATGATAAAAACAGAGTTATCTTTATTTTGGTCTTATCGAATGAAGCGGTTGTATTTGTACAATCGGTTTAGCAAAGGGACTAAGTTGCTTAGTTGATTTTTGGTTTGCTAAACTAAATTGGGAAAATTGCTTCGGGCAATTGTTTCCTTGATAACATATCAAATCAAATTACTTTGTATTTTCGGTTTTGATATTGGTTATCAAAAATGGTGTGTGGAACCCTCATGCTTAACTCTATAGGTTTGCAAGTCTATTTTGGAGATTTGTAAGATTCTTTTCGTGTTGTCCTTTATTTTTTCGTTTTTTTGTCATTTTGTGACAAAAGGGGGAGAAATATATGGAGTAAACAAGTGATACCGGTATTGATTTTACATTGATTGGTATCACTAAGGAAAAGAACAATTGTGCTTAAACGTTTATCTAACGAAAGAGTGAAAGCATAGACTAAGGGGGAGTAACATATCATATTGATTGGTATAACAAAGACGTGTGGATTGATGAAATCTACCTATCTCACCTTTAGGGGGAGTATTAGGGATAAATTTTTGATGGGGGCGTTTTTTGAAGGGGGTATGGGGGACAAATGATATGTTGACACATGTCTTTGATATTAATTGATTCTCATGAATTCTTTTTCCAAAAATATAAAAGAAGTGTATTTTTGGAGAAAAAATTTGTTTTCTTAATTGTTGTTGGTATTTTTGGAAACAGAATTCATGAGAATTAATTAATATCAAAGACATGTGTCAACATGTCATTTGTCCCTCATGCCCTCTTCGGATTTCGCCCCCATCAAAAAAAAATTCTCGAGTATTAGCTTTGTTATTATAATGTCAACAACGGCATTTAAGGATTGAATGAATGCAGGTTATTGTGCTGTTGAATTCGGGAATCAAGCGTATGTGTAATGAATTCTTGTAATTTGTTTATCCATATGATTGTAAGAGTTTTGTCACTAAAATTGACAAGGGGGGAGATTGTTAGAGCATAGATCGTTTGAACCCACCAAGCGTTGGTATGTCAAGTTTGGTTGTCATATTTTAGTGAATCAAAACTCATTTAAGAGTCGCTTGATTATGTACTAGAGTCAACTTCGTATAGGTTAGCTTGAAAGTATTAGGATATGAGACATTACAAGTATTGAGAAGACTTGAAGAAGTGAAGAAGTAAGAAGCTACAACGACAACATCATCCTTCCACTTAAGGTTAGTGATATTTGACTTGAACTGTTTCATTCCCTAACGTATCTTTCAAGTCGTGCATATTGAAAACAAAACTGCGAAGCATGTTTGAACTCTAGATAGACATAGTATTAAGGAATACAATATGAAGTTTATTGCTAAACCATTAAACTTTGTAGATAAGACATCGACATAATCGTTTAAATGTTATTGTGAATATGTATGGGTGTGAGGTGAGGATTTCATCCTAGGAAACAATGTTTTACATGTGTTTTAAGGAAGTAAGTTCATAAACTTGTTTATGAATCGAAAAGGAAATCGCTAGGCGTTATTGGGATTGTTATTCATTGCATATCTTGTGAACATCCAATATGTGTGATTTAGTATAACCGCTCACGAATTGTTTGTGTTCTTGGTAGAACTATTCACAAAGGCCTGACTTATGTATTAGTATGACTTTTATTAGTGAAAACGATCTTAAGTAATCACCTGTGAGGTATGATCGAGTTTGTGATTGACTGGACCGAATCTGGGTAAATGGGAACCGATCCTATGAAGAGGTGCAATACATCACAAAGGTGAATCGATCCTTGTATGAGGTGCAACAAGGTTTATAGCAGAAAGGGGAACCGATCCTATGAACATGTGCAACACGTTTTTAGGCAAAGGGGAACCGATCCTGTGTACATGTGCAACACATATAAGTTAGATACCATATATATGTGGGGAACCGATCCTAGTACCTAGTCAACCGAATTTTGGAAAGCTAGTGTGACTATGCACAGTACTCACATGGAGGTAGAACCGAAACTTGTTTTGGTAGAACCGTTAAACCCATGGTTTGTGATTGAGTGTTTCTTAATCAATCGCATAGTTCTTGAAAGTCGAATGAACCAATTCCAAACTTGTTTGGAAGTATGGCAAATCGGTTTCAAGGGTGTAAGTATGAAAGAGGACTTACAAAGTAAGGATGTCGACACACTTTGAACACAGACATCATTGTTTATCTTTTATTGTTCAAAGTTATTCCTTAATATCTACAGGAAGAAAATCCCAGGATCGAAATTAAATAAGTTAAGAATCTTTTAATTAAGGTTGTTAATTTTATATATGAAAAATAAGAATTAGTAATGTGCATTTACTAGTTAAAGATTTTCCAAGGAGATTTTCGGTCATTATTTTGGACAGAGCATTTCCAGGAATTATGAAAACCGAATTTAGAATGTATGGAATATCTTTGAGAATATTTTCGGTTTTGGAAATTCCTTGGTGTCCAAACTTCCTTGTCTATAAATACTTGAAGTTTGCATTTCTAGCAAACTAATTCTTCGTGACAGCAAACTTTCTCGGTTGTGTTGTTACTCGTGTAGCCGCCTATTCGGAGAGGAGAGTAATCTAATTATGCGAAATCTCTTACGACCGCTCAGTTTAAAGTCTTATTTGGGATTGAGAAGCTCTACGAGTACCTTTGGTGGGAAACTAGACAATTGCGGTTTATCTTGTGTTTTCGATTGATTTGATTGACTAACGGTGGTTGAACTTTGATTGCACATAGTTTGTTTATGCTTGAGAATCTTCTCTTCTGATATAAGATTCACTCAAACTAGATCGAGTTCCGACAGGGATCTTTAGACTGTTGTTAGTGCTCAAGACGATCTTGTGATAATTCATTGTTAACAGACTCCGTTTTGTGCGTGGTTGATCACAAAAGATTCAAGTTATTGTGTGCAGGTGTTTATTGAAGATATAAGAAGATTTGAAGACAAAGAAGAGATTGAAGTTTTCTGACTTGGGTTTATAATCATTGGTGTGCACAATACTTGTTTCGGTATAAGAGGATCCAACTATAATCGGTTTATCTTTGTGGTAGATTGGATTGATTAGTTGTGTAGATCGGCATCAATACGATTATTTGTGATTAAAAGTATTGATTCCAAAATCTTAACGATTACCTTTGGTAATTGAACATAAGATAGATCTAAGAACCTGACAAAGGAGTTTATGTTAAGATAAATAGAAGAGCCTTTGTCCGACTCATATCACTTGGTTGAATAGAGTTGATACCAAACAGATTTGTTGTTCCTTTACTGTTTGGAATACAAACCAAAGGAATTGTTCCAAGTACTTGACTTATTTATAAGTTGGAGGCGTGGGAATACAGACGGGACTAGGTGAACTATAAGTTTAGTTGCCCGGTCTCAACTATACGAAGTTGGTGTAGCGGCTTAATCCTGAGAGTATTCAATTCTGGACAAGGTCCCGGGGTTTTTCTGCATTTGCGGTTTCCTCGTTAACAAAATCTATCTGTGTCATTTACTTTATATTTCCACATTATAATTGTTTTATTATAATTAAAGTAAACGCTAATTCCTATTTACTTGATAAGCAATCCTATTGTATTTGGTTAAGTCCGAACCTTTGTATCAAGTAAACATACTTCATTGTTGTATTGTCTGGATCTCGTATCCATAGACGATCACACGAAGTGTGAACCGATTAGTTGTATTGTCTCGACTCAGTCCATAGACAATCACTTTCGGAGAAAGGACTTACAGGTAGGAAAAGTTTTAGCTTGAGGTATATTTGGGTACCCTCGCCTTTTCAGCTTCAATTTGTTTCAATCGCTGGTGGGGTGATGGACGAACCTATGGCAACAAAAATATTTTGGATTTGCCATTTCTTCTTCGGTTGGAGGACGTCTGGTAGGAGGTAGCTTGATGACGCCATCTTGAGTCCACGCTTCTAGGATTTCGATTACCTCTTCAATTGTACACGGGAAAATTAGAACAGCCTCTCCGGTTTCTTGTTGCTGTGCAGACGTCTTAGTCGCAGCTTTCCGGGTTTGAGTTGTCTGTTGCGCTAGTGCCGCACGTTTGGGTTGTTGATAGCCGTTCCCCAGATGCATTCTCTTTCCACCCTCACTAGCGATTGTCTGGAGGTTGGATCTTTTATTGGAAGGACGCTTGCTTTCCTGAACATATTTACGAGTTTCTTCATTTTGGGACGGTTCAGATCGACTTTTCATTGCGAGGACTCTGATGAGAAGGTGATAAATCCCACGAGTCTTCTTTCTGAGTTTGATGAAACATCTCTCGATCTTCAAGAGCAGACATGTTAGGTTGGTGGTTGCCTTTCCATTCGACGTGAGCATAGGCTTCATCTTCCTCACCAGGAATAGGAATATGAATCTTGGAAGAAGGACTACTACCATCAGTATTGATCCAAAATGAATTGTTGGTGGTGTTTCCTTCAGAATGAATGCGCGTTGGTTCCTTTGATAGTTGATCCGTGAGGACTTTCAAAAGCGCAAATACTCCATCCTGCGACTCGACAATAGTATCTTGATTCTTGACAATATCATTCAGGATTTTCATCAAATCATGAATAGTTGTTAAATATTGAGACTCCATAGCCTCGACGAGGGTTTTGAATGAAAGAACGGATTTAAGATAACATGTGAAGTATTTTCAGAGCTGGGAGAAGTAAAATTGGGATTGAGGGTTTCTGAACCATTCCTAAGATCAACCATATTGAGAAATTGAAAACGGGATAGGGGAAATGATTTTTTTTTTTTGCAACCGAGAGATCAATCTCCCACTGTGGTCGCCAGTTGTTTGAGGGTAAAAACTGATTCTGCTTGAAAAGGCGAGGGTACCCAAATATACCTCAAGCTAAAACTTTTCCTACCTATAAGTCCTTTCTCCGAAAGTGATTGTCAATGGACTGAGTCGAGACAATACAGATAATCGGTTCACACTTCGTGTGATTGTCTATGGATACGAGATCGAGACAATACAACAACGAAGTATGTTTACTTGATACAAAGGTTCGGACTTAACCAAACACAATAGGATTGCTTATCAAGTAAATAGTAATTTACTTTAATTATAATAAAAGAATTATAATGTGGAAAATAAAAGTAAATGACACAACAAGATTTTATTAACGTGGAAACCGCAAATGCAGAAAAACCCTGGGACCTAGTCCAGAATTGAATACTCTCAGGATTAAGACGCTATACAAAATTACACCTAACTTCGTATAGTTGAGACCAAGTAATTAACCCTATAGTTCACTTAGTTCCATCTGTATTCCCACGCCTCCGACCTATGAATAAGTCACGTACTTGGAACAATCCCTTTGGTTCGTATTCCAAACAGTAAAGGAACAAGAAATCTGTTTGGTATCAACTTTATTCAACCAAGTGATATGAGTCGGACAAAGGCTCTTCCGTTTATCTTAACATAAACTCCTTCGTCGGGTCTAGATCTATCTTATGTTTAATCACCCTAAGGTAATCGTTTAAGATTAAGCCAACAACACCTTTAATCCGAAGAACCGTGTTGATGCCGATCTACTCAATTAATCAATCCAATCTACCACAAGGATAAACCGATTATTAATGGGATCCAATTTTACCGAAACAAGTATTGTGCACACCAAATATTATAAAACCCAAGTCAGATCTTCAATATCTTCTTTGTCTTCAACTCTTCTTAAATCTTCAATAAAAACCTGCACACAATCACTTGAATCTCTTGTGATCAATCACGCACAGAACGGAGTCTGTTAACAATGGATTATCACAAGATCGTCTTTAGAACTAACAACAGTCTAAAGATCCCTGCCGAAACTTTGAACTAGTTTGAGTGAATCTTATATCAGAAGACAAGATTCTCAAGAATAAACAAACTAGGTGCAATCAGATTTCAACCACCGTTAGTCAATCAAATCAATCGAAAACAAAGATAAACCACAATTATATAGTTTCCCACCAACAGGTCGCGCTAGAGCTTCTCAATCCCAAAGAAGACTTTAAAAAGAGCGGTCGTAAGAGATTTAACCTAATTAGATTACTCTCCTCTCCAATAGGAGGCTACACCAGTAACAAAGACAAAAGAGGAAGTTTGTTGTTACGAAGGATTAGTTTGCTAGAAAGGCAAACTTCGTGTATTTATAGACAAGGAAGTTTGGACCCCAAGGAATTTCCAAAACCGAAAATATTCTCAAGACATTCATAAATGCACATATTCGTTTTTCATAATTCCTGGAAATGCTCTGTCCAAAAATAACAATTGAAATCTCTTGGAAAATATAATTAGTAAATGCACATTACCAATTCTGTAATTTCCATACAAATGTAATTAATAACATTAATTAAAAGATTCTTAACTTATTTGTGTTTCGATCCTGGGATTCTTTTCCCTTAGCCGTTAAGGAATATCTTTGAACAATTATAGAAATAAACATTCTCAGCACGTGTTCAAAGTTTGTCGACATCTTAACTTTGTAAGTTCTCTTTCACACTTACAACCTTGAAACCGATTTGCCACACTTCCAAACAAGTTTAGAATTGGTTCATCTGACTTTCAAGAACTATGTGATTGATCAAACCAACATTCAATCACAATCATGGATTTACGGTTCTACCAAAACAAGTTTCGGTTCTACCTCCATGTGAGTACTACGCATAGTCACACTAGCTTCCCAAAAGATTCGGTTGACTAGGTACTAGGATCGGTTCCCCACATATATATGGTATCTAACTTATATGTGTTTCACATGTTCACAGGATCGGTTCCCCTTTCTGCTGTAAACCTTGTTGCACCCCATACAAGGATCGGTTCCCCTTGATGTACTGCACCCCTTACAAGGATCGGTTCCCTTTCCCCAAGGCATAAATATTCCGATCATACCAAGGTGATTACTTAAGATTGGTTTTACTAATAAAAGTTATACCAATACAAAAGTCAGGCCTTTATGAATAGTTCTACCAAAAACACAACAAGTTGTGAGCGGTTCTACTTTATCACACATATTGGTTGTTCATAAGATATGCAACGAATAACAAAACCAATAACACCTGGAAATTTCCTTTTCGGTTCACAAAACAAGTTTATGAACTTACTTCCTTAGAACACATGTAAACATTGTTCCCTGGGATGAAATCCTCACCTCATACCCATACATAATCACAATAGCATTCAAATGATTATGGCGATGTCTTATCTACAAAGTTTAATGGTTAAGCAATAAACCTCGTATTGTATTCCTTAATACTATGTCTATCTAGAGTTCAAATATGCTTCGTAGTTATGTTTTCAATATGCACGACTTGAAAGATACGTTAGGGAATGAAACAGTTCAACTCAAATATCGCTAACCTCAAGTGGAAGGATGATTGATGTCGTTGTAGCTCCTTGCTTCTTCACATCTTCAAGTCTTCGCAATACTTGTGATGTCTCATATCCTAATACTTTCAAGCTAACTTATACCAAGTTTAACTCTAGTACATAATCAAACGACTCTTAACATGAGTTTTGATTCACTAAAATATGACAACAAAACTTGACATACCAACGCTTGGTGGGTTCAACCGAGCCATGCTCTAACACTGTTGTTTTTGGTAAATTTGGGTGTGTTGATGAGAAACCAATTCAAACCCTAAAAAATGCACTGCACGGGAGTACTTTTAGATTCGAGAGATTAATCTGTAAGACTCTGGCCTAAACCAAGAAATGGTCGTTCCAGATTCAATTCGGTCATAAAGTGAAGGAGAAGGGTTGATCTTAGGGAGGGAAGCGAAGAAGGTGTTTGAGATCAGAATGTTGAATTATGAAGGTGTGGCTGTTTTATGACTTGTATCAGAAAATGGTTTCTGGATACTTGTGTTGATAACACTTGTCCCCTTTTGAAATAGGTTGAAAACCTATTTATATAAGTCATTGAACGCACCCTGATCTCATAGGGAGTGGAGAAGTAGAGTCGTGCGGAAGGTGGTGATCATCGTGTTTCCGTTATGAAGGAAGACTAGTCACACCTTCACCCACTACTCTCATTACTGTTAACCGTCCGTCCTTCCTGACACTTTCTCGTAATGGGCGCGTTGCACGCCGCACGCTGTAAACCGCCAGACCAATACCCCAGTGAGTATCCCCCAGTTTGTGACATGTTTGATGTCTCGAATAAATGGGTCAAGTCATGAGACACGCCGCTAAAATCAACATATAGTGCTTTTAGGTTAAATAATAAGTTATTTGTGAAATCAATATTTGCATAGCATCGCTTATAGTCGATGTTTATAAAGCATCGGTTTCAAACAAGCAGCTGAAAATAATCGATGTGCTAGATGCATCGTAGTTTTAGAGCTCGATTGAATCAGTCACGAATTGAGCGTCTTAAAACAGTAGCACGACCGACCACCTTTGGGTGATCGTTTGAGGGCCTTATGGGTGAGCTATCACTTGGTCGATCGCTCCCTGTGGAGGAGTGATGGCCGGTGGTCACAATGCTACCTTGTTGGTTTTCTGAAAATAAATCTACACCATCCAACTAAGCTGGCGAAGTTGGATGGACGAGATGATTTGCGACAGTTGTTTATTGTCGTTGATGTAGTTTTAGGGTTTAGGGGCCATGCGGCCAACCCTATTTTAGATAAACGATTTGAAGCGCTGCGCGCTAGTTCAAGCAGGTCGATCGGCCCTATGCAAAGGCGGGGCACCAGTGAGCGCGCTGAACTCTTTTGGTCCGCCTGGAATTGAATCTAAGCCACTTACTTTGGTTGGCAAAGACGGACGATCGTGATTAATTTGCGACAATACCTTGTTGCTGCAAATGCAACTTAGGGTTTCTAAAGCAGCGCATTCACCCTATTTTGGGTGGACGATTCTATACGCTCCTGGCTTGCCGTGAGCAAGTCGATCAACCATGGGTGTAGCTGGGTTGCCGGTGAACGTATCCTCACCCTACTCGTTGAGTGAGACCGAATCTAGATCGTCCGATTAGGCTGGTGAAGGTGGGCGGCCATAATTGATTTACCCCAGTAACATACCGCCGCAAACATAAATTAGGGTTTTAAAGCATCCGCGTCCGTCCTAGTTCGATCGAATAGTTTGATGCGTCATTGACTTGCTGTGAGCAAGTCGATCGACTGGGAAGAAAATTAGGCCGCATGTGAACACATTGGCACCTCTTTGATTGTTTGGGATACGATCTAAGCCGTCCAACTAATATAGCGAAGTTGGACGGGTGCGATGGATTTTGAGACCTTTTTTGCCGTCTTAGCTCGTTTGAGCCCGCTTTTCCAACAACGCGATCACCCACATTGGGGTTAGCGTTCAACGATGTTGGAGTGCACTAGATGGAGTCCCACCGGTTGGGGTATTAGTGGGCCCGCCAGTGATCGTCTTGTGATCGACTAGTTCCGCTAGAAGTAGACTAGGTCTATTGAATTGTGTGGCCAAATCATGTGGCCGTGATTGTTTCTTAAGACTGATATGGACAGTACAGATTTTCTTTAAGGAATTTAAACGCGTTCGATCGCGCTAACTTTTAACTAAAGGCGTGTTAACACGCTAATCTCTTTGTTAGAGGGTGATGTAGCCTATGTGAGTGTTTTCATGCAGGTCTCAATATTGACACTTAGGGAGATTTATGCTACTCCATTGCGAGTGAACATTAATCATCATGTCATGTTAATATTGAGAGTTCAGCTGAGAACATAGCATAGGAAAACACTAGGCAGGCTCCGACATTAGTGAGTAATGCAACTAGGATCTTAAATACTCATTAGGCTCTATACTAGTGAACAATTCATCTAGGAGCTTGATTTTCAATATAATGTGAAAAGAGACACAGGCACTCATCAGATTCTGATATATTCTCCAAATTCCTTGCGAAATATAGATATATCAAGGTCTATTACTTCTGATGCCGGGTCAGATAGACAGACTTTTACAGTTTTCGCCCTAAGCTAAAAACCACCATCAACAACACTCTGGTTAGGTGAAACCGTAATCGGACCGTGTATAAAGACTATGTTCAAGGTGTATAGCCGAAACTAGCCGATTTGAACTTAATAGCTTAATACTCATTTTCATGAACACTTAAGACATTAACCTTGCGTCACAATCATGTGATCAAATAAGTCTAGTATTTTTAGAGAATTGATCAAATGCTAATTATCTCGTAGAAATAATTTTATCGCACTTGAAAATAATCGACATGGTTAGTAAATGCACAAAGTACATATACCATAGTTGTTCGTGACTCAGGTCAGTCAGAGTACCTGTATCGGTTTGTACACATTTAACCAAACCAAGTTTCGGAATTCACATAACTATTTAGGTATGCGTACCTTAAGACTACGACCGGTTCCGGAGTCCACAAAACTATTTTGGTTTGCGTACCGGTTTGGATGCACAACCGAGTTCAGGAACACATAAATATTTTGGTACGTCTACCGGTATGGATACTCACCCGGTTCCGTGACCACAGTTCCTTTACGGTTTGCATACAAGTATGCACACCGATTCGGTTCACGAGTCAAACATATTTTTACATGATGTGCATAAGGATATGCGTATCACAAATCTGCAACTCGATATATATAGCTACTTCGCTACGTGTACGAGTACATGTACTACGGGTTCAGACTTATAACAGTTTTCCCAGTTTGTAAGTTTGATAACACTATATTGTATCTGAATCTATAGTAGTTCTATATTTCTCTCTAAATCGATTCGAAACATTCTCGAATAACATCAATGATACATATCACTGTTCCAGGATATTTTTGAATGATAAAACTTGAATCTTGATTTTGATTCCGAACAATAAATTGTCCTTGACCGAAATTCATCAAGTATCAACAAATGTTCATTAAGCTTAGTCATTATATTTCGAGAATTACCAAGATAAACTTGACTCGAAATTCTTGTATATGCATGATAGTCTAATTAGTTACGTGACATCGTCTCAAATGATAGAAAAGTGAATATAACTTGAGAAATAGGTGGTTCACTCTTCACTTACTTTTTGTTGATGAAGTTCTCCAAAAGCTTCAGTTGATCTTCGCCTTCAAACGGTAGAACACAATGATGACTGCCGTAATCCACTGTTCTCAACTACATTTCTATCCTAGTCCGAGATTTGACTAATTGTAGACTAGAAATCAAGATATATTTTTGATAAATAAATTTGACAACAATCTTGAGATAGCAACACTTGTGAGTTCGACTAAGCAATGCTCTAACAGATACCCCGTAATAAAAACGATAAAACATAGTATGAATTACGAAAAGACAAAAATCCATCATATAAATATATCAAAGTGTGTGAGTACTTGGAAAAGGAATTAGTACCACTTCCTAAAAGGGTCGAGTGACATTTTTATTATGTATGCTGAGAATAGTAGTGCCTATGAATTTTGGGTTCACAAGTACGAAAATGGGGATTTAAATCCAGGGACACAGTTCTTCCTGGTCTAAAAAAATATGTAGAATTAACAAGTCTAAAAAGTTTCCTAAGAATACAACACCTCTTGTTTGGAAAGCACCACAAAAGGATACTCTAAAATCAATGTCGATGCAGCTTGGATTTCTGAAAATCTATCCTCCAGTTATGCCTTAATTATGAGAAATGATACAAAAATATTTGAAGGAGGAAGAGCTGGACAGTCAACCAGTACAGATCCTCAAGAAGCAAAAGCTATATGAGTTTTGCAAGCAGTAGTTTGGGCCAAAGAGGAGGAGATTCAGAACTTTTGTATCAAAGAGGTGACTATGAAAGCCTTTTCAATCACTTTCATGGAAAGAATGCATACATTTTTTGGCGTGCCAAAGCTTGCATATATGAAGCAAATAGAATAGCAAATCTCTGTAATAACTTTTTGGGTTTTTTATTTGTTCCTAGACTAGGAAACATGGTTGCAGATACTTTAGCTAAATATGCAAGGTCCTTAAACTCTTTTTTAGATTGGGAGATTACCCCCCTATCCCATATTTTTCATCATCAGTGGATAAATCTATATTAGGAGACCTATCCAAGGTTCCTTATCAGATGACTCTACTCCTATTGTAATGCCAACTTTTGTTATGGCCTAGTTTTTCAACGAAATACCTTATTCAAAAATAAATAAATAAAATAAAATACTTGTAAACACTGTGTTAATATCAAGGGATGAGATATTCTTCAATCATGTGTTTCCATGTAAACCAAAAAGTAATAATCCTCTTACAAGGAAAACTGTTTGTGAAGATGAAAATACAAGTTCTTCACAATTACCCAAACAATAAGAATGAAAAATCAATAAAGAACCTAGGAGAAGCAAAAAAGCATATGCTAAAACTTTTGGTTTAGTATTTTATATTTTGTATGTTAGAGGCTAGGATGAACCTTAAACATATAAACAAGTTATGTCCATGCTAAAAATTCCGTACCGGAAAGAAATCATGGATAGTGAAACGTATCCCATCATGCAAATTAAACCATACATGGGAGATTGGGGTCTACCCCCAGGTTGTAAACCTTTGGATAATGGAAGAGTTCTCAAATAAAAATTAAAAGTTGATGGAACGATAGACAAGTATAAAGCAAAACTACTTGTCAAGGGATTAAGAAGGAAAGAAAGCTCCGGATAATTTGATACCTCCCGTTATAAGAATTACATCCATGTGATACCAGATGCTACTATAATGGATAGTGAAATGGATTCCATCCTCCGGTTTGGATCAATAATAGAATACTCTTAAGTAATCAGTCAAATTATGATGCGTGATATATGTTGGGAAAGTTAAAGCTAATGTCAAGCAACAAAAACCGGCAACCGAACTTGCGATATTGATGATAACTTTCCTAATCTTGAATCATTTAATCTTATTTTGGTATTGTTCGGCTTTCGTAAAATCATTATTCTGATGTGCGTTGCTGGGCTGTATTGTGAGAAAAAACAGTTATACATTTGGTAAAATATTAATTAAAGTTAAAGCTGATTAAAAAAACAATCAAAGTGTGTTTGCTAAAATATCAGATTCATTGTAGCAATTGACAAACATATATTTTACTTAAATTACTTTTTAGTATATATATAATTTTCAAACAAAAAATGAAATTAAAAATTAAGTAATTATTTAGTTTTTTTTTAAATTACTATTATTATTATTATTATTATTGACAAACTAAATTAAATGGTATATAAAATAGTTAGAAAATAAAAAATAATAATATTTAAAGAAAAAAATATAAGAAATAAAAAATATGTTGTATATAAATTAAGGATAACTTTTATCATTTATAAAATAAAATAAGGATAAAAAAGATAAATCGAGCATTAATTTTGAACGCGCGATTGGGGGATACTAAAACTAATTGGGGGATAAAGGAAAAGGACAAAAACTGGATTTAAATATCAAATCAGGGTCATACCTTATCTAAGTATTTTACCTAATACCTAATCCACCCCTCACTAATCATGTTTAATGCTTAATTATAATTAGTAAATTCATAAGATTATTTGATAAATAATTAGTGTGTATTTTTATTTGTATTTGGGTAAGTGAGGTAAGGGTAGAAGGAGCGAAAAAATATTTGAGAGGGAACTTTTTTTGGTGAAAATGGAGGATGATTGTGAAGAGAGAATTGCTGCTAAGAGGTTGAAAATTTGATTTTTTTTCTTTGAATCCACCATTTTTGCAGCTGAAAAAGCTCGGTGCCGGCATGGACGTGGTATGAATACAATGCCAGAAGCAGCCATACCGTCATGGTATTCATACCACGTACATGCCGGCACCGAGCTTATCCTCCATTTTGAAATTCAAGTCGGCGTAGTATTCAACCAAAAAACTATGTCGGTACAAAAGTTGTTTTTTACCTACCGCTATCCATGGGGTCTGGGGGGTCCGGGGAGGCGTAGCCCCTCCCGGATGTGTCCGACCTGTTTTTTCTGGTTTTGAAATTCAAAACCTATTCCGTTTTGAGTTTTTTTCTTCTGGTTTTCAGTCCACTGCCGTCACAGTCAGTCAATTCTCGAGCATGCCGATACTGCTACCGGCATGGTATGTTGTTTGAATTTCTTTGCTGGCACATGATGTAAAGTATCCAAAAAATTGAATTTTTTTCCACTTGACTACCGGCATTGATAGATTTCTATCGAGCATGCCGGCACTTAGTTACGACATTGAATGTTAGTTACCAAGCATGCCTGCACCATTTTCCGGCATGGTCTTCATCAATTCCGGCATGGTCTTCATCTATACCGGCATGGTCTTCATCACTTCCGGCATGGTATTCATCACTTCCGGTATGGTCTTCATCACTTCCGGCATGGTATTCATCATTACCGGCATGGTCTTCATCACTTCCGGATGTTAAAAAAAAATCGTTTTCAAAGTGAAAAGCCGACAGAGAAGGAGAAGAGAATTTGAAAGGGAGTGCGGAAAATTTAGAATTTGAAAGGGAGTGGGTAATATTTAGGTTTCAAATCCCTAGCCCTAAAAGATATTAATAAGAGGTGAAGATGGATATAATTTTGTTTTTTGATTTTAAGTTTTTTGATTTTTATTTTAAGGGAAGGGTATTTTAGTATTTCCCCCCCCCCCCCAAAAAAACACCCCTTAGCAGACACTATTGGTTTGGGGAAGTAATTTATATTCCCCAATTAGTTCAAGTGTCCCCCAATCGCGCGTTCTTAATTTTAGGTGGGACCAAAGCTTTTGCTTTTGTAGCTTTTAAAAGCTCTCCTCCCCAGATTTTAAAAGTTGGGGAATTTGGGAAGTGCTTTGCATAAAAAGCACTTTATTCGCATATATAGATTTTGAAAGTGTTTTTGGGGAAAAAAAAGCATTATCAAACTCATCCTTAGTTGGAATAAACCAAATTTGAAATTACTGTATTGTAAGTTCTTTTTTTTTTTTGAAAAGAAATTGTTGTATTGTAATTTATTGGACGGTCCAGCTAAATATTGCTAGCCGGAGTACTTCTATTGGGACTTGAGAATGTAATCATAGTAAGGATCGCCATTGTATTTTCTTATTAAAAAAAAGATCATAACTGAAATTTTACCGTTCCTATACCAAACTTTTTTAACACTCAAATCTCAATGGAAAGAAGCTAGAATTAAAATTTAATTCTGCCGCAGAGCAATAGGGCATATCCCCTAATACAAACCACTCCTCCCTATAACACAAAAATCTCATCAAGATATGAGTCAACGCGGTATGACCAATTGACCATGGTCTCCGATCTGATCTCTTAAAGAACATGCATGTTTTTAGAAACGCGTTCGTCGGACAAATTACAACGGCTAAAACTTAATTACAAGTTACAACTAGATACTCTTCCAAGCTATAAAAACTTGGGAACAAAGTTTTATATCTATAAATAGTGATCTCAAGTGGTTCACTGCTACAACTACTTCTAATTAATCTCACTTTGTTGATTCCTGTTCTTCTTCGACACTCTATGAACGTTTTTTTTTTATTGCAGAAATACAAATCGAAGATTTTCGTAAAAGAAAAAACGGGTCTTTTGGATCAAAATAAGGTGGAATCATCATCTTCTTGCAAGAACAATGGTAAGAAAAAAATATATTTTCAAAGGCAGAATGAAGGGTGTTAAGAAGAAATGGCATGAATTGAAAACTCTATGTGGTGTCAGGATTTTGCTGTATGTTGATTCTGAGTTCAATAAAGATAAGAATGGGGATGGATCGGTTAGGATACTACCAGAAAACCCTAATGAATGGCAAGAGAATATCAAGGATTTCATTAATTTTGATCGAAAAGCAACAAAAAAAAGAAAAAGGGATACCGATGAAGAAGTTGTTGATTCGGAATGTATGAATGATAACAAGATGAGGAAGTTATGTAATGGTGATGTTAAAGAAGAGAATCAACAGGTTAAATTCATTGATCATAAGTTGTGTAATTTATAAATTGAAAAGATTCAAAGGATTGAAAGGAATTTGAAACCCATGTTTGGTATGATCTCAGAAAGAATAGATCAGTTGAAGATGGAGAAGAACAAATCTAGTGATCCATTAGCAAAGAGCTATAATGAAGATGATATGATTACGAGGAAGGAATCCACCTCTCTTCAGCTTGAACCTAAACTTGATTACCAATCTTCCTCCTCTACAAATTTTTATAATTATAGTTCTGCTTTGGAGAACCAGTTTGATCTTCTTTTCTTTTCTTTTTTTTATATGCGAAACCCAGACCCTTACCTGAACCCATCCAGTTGGACTGGCCCCACTGCCAGACCCAACACAGCTCAACCCACTATACAACTAATCTGTTACAAACCTTTACGGCGGAGGGGATTGAACCCTGACTTCCTTCTTATTGAAGTTGATGTGATACCACTGAGCTACGCTCTTGGACCCAGTTTGATTATGATGTTAATCAATGGCTTAATATTCCCGGGATAACTGATGATGGTATTGTGTTTGAGCCTTTTCCTGACTTGATTGGCGAGTTCCAGGGGTTGAATAATTTTGCAGGTAGCTCCACTAATATGATCAACTGCTACTGAAGAAAAGAACAGCCTATGTTGCTGACTGCTGAGTACTATTTTTTGTTTTTTGTTATCTATCTATGTAAGTAATAGTGTTGTAGATGCACAAACTACTAGTTTCCAAATGTTGATTCAATTTATAATGCGGTTTGTCTCCTGTGTTCATAATTTCAGATGCGCAGTGTAATTTTGTTATTTTGATCATTGAATATTATGTTTCATCTAAATGGATATATTTACCTTTTTCAGTAACTAGAAATGTCAAAATTTTAACCAGCATTTAGCTATTTCAGAAAGATAGGTAATCTCTTGCAATTAGACTGTTCCCACATCCATTAGTCTGATAGGTCTGAATGAGGCATTTGAAATCCACTAGATAACCAAAATATGACATAAATTATTGAATCAACTGAAGGTTGGGACTTTCAGCTCTGGCATGAAGGAGATTAAGCAGTTCACACATATTAGACCAAACAATTGTTGCAAGCTGATAGAGCTTCAGAGAACTATACTACAATAACAGCGAAACATGCTTCAAAAAAAAAAATACAATGAAAGGATCTTGAAATAAGATAAACAAATGCTAGACTACTAAACAATAGCCAATTAGAAAACACCAAACACTATTCAAAACAGATAATAACACACTACAAGAATCTTAATATATGCAAGATGAATAGAACATGCAGGTAAGTTGAGATCACAGGAAATCCAGTAACATGGATTATACTATACCAGATGAAAATATGAAACAAATACTATTACAAAGAAAATTATAGATGCAAATATAAACTCATAGATGTTACAAAGAGGCAGATTACATGATGAATTAAAATGCCACAATTGCAATCTATAATGCAGAGAGATATCATAAAAAGCAGAAATCAAACAAACACAAGAACACACTCACAGTTTCCTGTTACAACCAAAAAGGATCTTTGCTAATACCTCAAGGAGTGAACTAATGCATAGAGTGGTTAGAGTTACCACCAGACTCATGTTCATTTTTTTTTTCATTGCATCTGAGGTGGAGGCTTGACCCTTGAACCATTGATGTGGATGTTCACGGAGAGTTGAGGATGGTTCAATAACATACACTTCTGTTATCTCAGGGACTCTCTCCACCTTATAGTCCGAAGGATTCTATTCTTGGTCTCTTAGGGGGTAGAGGATGGTGTTAGAAAAAACGCTTTAAAATTACCAATTTTTCCATGGACTATGTTTTGATCCCTAGACCTATTGCCCATTAATTGTTTTTTCTTTTGAATAGATAAAACAATAGTCCCACATTGACTAAAATCTAAAGAGTTTTAGACATAAATACCATATAATTGGCTATAAGGGCATGGCCCTTGGGTCATTAGACTTTTGTGCTTGGAGGGAAGGCTTAGACTAGGGCAAGGTTGCCTTTCCCGTACGCGCGGTGCTTCGCACAGAAGCACGCACGCCGCCGTCCGGTCGGGCTCGGCTATCTTTTTGCTGAAACTTTTGGTACGTGTTTTACAAACATGTAGAAGAATCTTCTTCTTTGTCTGCACATGTTTGTCTTGCTTTCCTTGTCTGCACATGTTTGTCCTGGCTTTCTTGTCTGTACGTATTTGTTTTGGGTTTCTTGTCCGCACATGTTTGGCTTGGCTTCTTGACAACACACTGCTCTAAGCCTGACAAAAGCAACACTGTTTTTAACCCAACATTACCAGTATTTCTGTCATACGCATGGTTTGGTTGCATGCATTTTTCCTCTCGTTTGTAACGTCTTAAACACTATATAAGGGAGGAGTCTTGAGCTCATTTGATACACCACAGAGAAACATCTCTTCTACTCTCCCTTTGTTTTTCTGTAAACACTTCTTCTACTGTTTTAAGTTCTGCCAAGCTCTAAGGGTACCCTCATTGTATGCTACATTGAGGGGTACTAACTGTAGTTGTATCCTGGAGGTGACTCGCCAACTGCTGTAGCATCTCAGAGGAATGGCAGGCGATATTGCCTTTAGGACATCGTAGTTTACGTGCCTCTACATTCACTGTGCAGCAACATCAGCAACATTATTTTGAGCTAAGTATCTTCTTCTCAGTTACATTATTAGGACTTTCTCCAACAGATGGTCCCATTGTAAAAAAGTTCTCCATCAAAATTGCAATTGCTCCGGTAATTTACCCAAGTATTAACCGACTGTTGCTGACAAGATGATGCTTCATTCCAAGGGTTATAAGTAAAATTGAATAACTGACCAGGTCTATATCTCTTTGGCAGACCATGCATCGCCAGTTGACGGTCTTGCTGACTATAGTTAGGCAAGAAAGGTGGGTATGTAGTTTAACAGATGAGAATGTTGCTTGACTGGGTCATTTAGATTAGGGACTCTATGCCTGACTTAATGCATCATCATTTAAATGTTGCTGAAGATCAGAGTATGTAGCTCAGAGGCTTGAGTGTCTAATAAAGAGCTAGAGAAACCATCTTCAGAGAATTTCGTATCAGATTGAGAATTCTAAACTTCGCAATGCTTCAACAATAACTGAAAACATCGCGATGCTCCAAGAAAGTCCGTCAATATTAGTCAAGCGTCATCGTGGACCTGGTGAGTCGTGACTCCTCGGTGTGTAGGGGCCTGAAGGAGAGGTGGCTGTTGAGGTGGTTCGTTTCCGTTCATCTTGTTAATACTTGCAATAAACATCAAGTTGCACTTACAAAGAGGTGTACATATATATACTCGACCGGAAAAAAAAGAGGTGAAATATTCTTAGAAATTATTGACAAAACTTAAAAACGAAGATTTTCTGAACAAGTAAGTAAATGCTCAGTGGATTATTCACCGTCGATCACCAAGAAAAATAGAGCTACATATAGAGCATTAGCTGCATGACCATGAGGTTAACATATCAAAAAAATGATGTTATGCTAAATAAGATCAAGGCCTAAATCTATTTTGTATTTTCTTCACGCGACGAGAGCATTATATGTGTTGAAGGTGGGATCGATCAAGAAGGGCACACGCTTTGGTTGATTACTGCATGTCAAAATCCAAGATATATAGCGCCATTTCAATCCAAGAAAGGAAGAAAAAAGATGAAAAAGAAAAAAAATAAATTAAAAAGGGTCGCCATATCCAAAGACATAAACCCCCAAGCCACATCCTATACCTAATATACCTACCTATGACCCTGCAACGACGCAACACCGCAGCTCCTGTATGCATTTTTTTTTTATTCAAAAAGAAATTTCAGTGATCTTAAATAGAGCTTACATCATAATCTTGAGTAATCCAACCTTGGATGCCCGAAGGATACTCATTAAAGAATTCAAAACTTAATTTTGTGGACCTAGCTTTCTTGGCGATTTTATCAGCCACTGTATTGGAAGTCCTCCTAACTGAGTTACATTTCCAGTGCCTAATTTTATTCAATAGAAACTTAATGTTTAAAACTAAACCTTGGTTCATCCAATGAACACAGGGTACCTGTTCATTAATGGACTTAATTAAAACTTCATTATCATATTCAAAAACTACATGAGTAAGACTTCTTGTAACGGCTAGAGAAACAGATGCCGTCAAAGCTTTGCATTCCAACTCCACCTCTATTCCTTGCATCATTCCTACATTAAAGTATTGACCTTGCACACCATGGCAGTGACCTGCAAAATTTCTAATTATCAGTCTTGTACCTCCTTGTAAAGATTCCTTAAAAAAAGATGCATCTATGTTTATTTTAAGATATCCAAAATCTGGAGGCTTCCATTTATGAATCTGCAACTGAGTGTTAAGATTAACAGCATGAGAAGGAACATAATAAACCATCTTGTTTATGTTATCCAGAGTCATAACCCTATTTGGATCATGATTCTGAAATTTTTTGGAGCATCTGTCTTTCCAAATTGACCAAACAAAAACCATAAGAAGTTTATTTAAGCTCTCCGTTGAAATCTCTGTTCCAAAATTCAAATTAGCACGTGTATGGAACCAAGAAATAACCCGATAAAAGAACCATGCTGAGCCAAGATATTACCCACATTAATGCTTAATGTTAACCAGATAGACCTAACATATGGACAAATGAGAAATATATGATCACATGACTCACTAGAAAAACCACACAAATTACAGTGAGTTTCAATACCACATTTGTACCTAGAAAGTTTGTCTCTAGTTGGAACAATGTCTTGGATACATTTCCAGACAAACAACTTGACCTTATGAGGAAGTTTAATCTTCCACAAAGTTTTCCAAACCTGTTGAGGAATGACATAAGTCCCAGTAACAACTTCAGATTGTCTTGTCATAACATTATACACACTTTTAACAGAAAACAAACCTTTTCTGTCAAGAAACCAAATGAGTGTATCATTTCCTATAACAGGGACATTCATATCAAGTATTTTACTAGCACTAATAGGTTCAAAAAGATAATGAATAGGAGACTCTTTCCAATTCCTAGTGCCTTCATGAAAGATATCAGAACCATAAGTATAAGAGACAGTATTAACTAAACCATCAGCAGAAACAGGTGGATGACCCAATCCTATGACCCAATTATCCATCCAAATGTTAATCCTAGTTCCACATCTAACAGTCCAAATACTGTTATTCTTAATGATTTCTATGCATCTATAAATACCTCTCCAGATCCAAGAGCAAGATTCATTCAGTTTTTGTAGATGAAAAATACTGCAACTATGAAAATACTTTGCTCTCAGAATTTGTATCCATAATTCATCATTATCACTAATGATTTTCCAAACTAGTTTACATATGAGAGAGATATTAAAGGTTTCAAGGTCCCTAAACCCAATCCCACCTAAGTCCTTAGACTTGTTTATATTGTCCCAAGCAATGAACTTAATACCTTTACCTGTTTTATGTCCCCGCCAGAAATTCAGCTGCAAAGAATCAAGTCTATTAATAAGAGTGGTAGGAATCTTAAAACACCCCATTTGATATGTAGGCAAACAATTCAACAAGATTTAATCAAAGTAGATCTACCTGCTTGATTTAGAGTGGTACCTATATAGTTTCTAAGTCTAGCTTCAAAGGATTGAGCTATGAGATCAAAATATTTTACCTTAGAATGCCCAAGTAACAACGGAGCACCAAGATATTTCTCTGAATCAACAACTAGAGACATATTAAGAGCATTAGCAAGAGTGTCACAAGTATATGGACTTAAATTGTTGCTAAAATAAACACAAGACTTTTCAAAATTGAGCATCTGACCTGGAAGGTTACCAAATTCCTTAATGATCTGCAAAATATTGTTAACATGCTGCATATTGGCTTGTCCAAAGATCAAAATATCATCAGCAAAGAGTAAATGAGTAATAGGAGGAGCTTTCCTAGACACTTTAACACCCACAATATCTTTTTTCAATTCAACAACAAGCATTGATCTACAAAGATATTTCATTGCAAGAATAAAAAGATAAGGGGGTCAAGGATCCCCTTGTCTTATCCCTCTAGTAGGTTCAAATTGATCACAGGGAGAACCATTTAGCAAAACATTTATACTAGTAGTGGAGACACATTGCATGATAAGATTGCAAAATTCAGATTTAAAGCCAAATCTTTCAAGAACTTTATTGAGAAAATTCCATTCAAGTTCGTCAAAAGCTTTTGACAGGTCAAGTTTGAGAGCCATTGTGCCACTGGAACCTTTTTTTTGTTTCATTGAATGAATCATTTTATGAGCATTTATAATATTTTCATGAATGGCTCTTCCTGGCACAAAGGCATCCTGATAAGGAGAGACTAATTTTTTAAGCAAAGGTTTAATTCTATTGGCTAAAATTTTAGAAATAACCTTATAAGAGGCATTACATAGACCAATTGGTCTAAATTCAGCTGGAATTTTAGGACTTTTACATTTAGGGAGGATATATAAGTCCTATTTAGACTTCTAGGCATATAACCCCTTTGGAAATTTTTTTGAACCACATCAACAATGTCTTTTCCTACAACTTTCCATTGAGTTTGATGAAAACATGCTTGGAAGCCATCAGGACCAGGAGAGCTCCAAGCAGGCATATGTTTAACAACATTTTCAATTTCAGAGTAACTTGGCATAGTAAAAAGCATATAATTATCAGCATCAGTAAGAACTTTTGGAATAATATCAAAGGAATTATCAGACAAAACAGGATTTGAAGAACATGAGACAACACTAAAATGATTAGTAAGCAATCTACTAATATCATTTCTATCCCTGAGCCAGTTACCATTATGATCACATAGAGCATTTAATACTATTAGTGTGCAATCTTTTATTAACCATAGAATGAAAATATCTAGTGTTATTATCCATATCAAAAACTGTCTTATCCCTAGATTTTTCCTTTGTAAAACTCATTTTGAATTTTATACCATTTCTCTAAGTCACTTGTAATAGCCTTGACTCTATCATGTTGACTGTTAGATCTAGTATCATTCTGAGCATTTTCCAAAGATTTTTGAAGATTATATATATTCTTTTGAATATCTCCAAACTCCATTCTATTCCACTGAGATAAAGCAATCCTAGAACTATGTTGCCTTTGATTTAGTTTAAAAGCAGGACTACCATGCACATCAACATTCCATGAAGATTCAATATTATGTTTGAAAGTACTATGCTCAATCTAAGTTCTGAAAAATTTAAAAGGCCTCCAAAGATTTCTAGGTATAGGATCAGTAATAAGAAGCACATGACAATGATCAGAAGCAACAAAATTCAAGTGTAAAAGCTTAGCATTATGAAAATTCAAAACTAATCATTATTACCTAAAGCCATATCCAATCTAGCCTTTTTAACTCTTGTTCCATAAGAATTACGAGTCCAAGTATAGTTTCAACCTTCATATCCAATATCAATTAGTCCAGCATCATTGACGGCATTTTGAACCTAAGTGTCAGAACTTGTATTATTCATATCCAAATGAAAATTTAAATCCCCTAATACTAACCAAGGTTGATGGACATCCTTGCTAAACTCAGAAATAAAATTCCATTGAGTTTTTTTAGGTTCAAAATAGGTTGGTCCATACATAAAATAAAATAAGACCTTAGGCTTACTAGGACACAATTGAATTGTAACATGAATGATATTATTTTCACAACCAATAACTTCAACATCAATACCATCCTTCCACATAAGAATAAGTCCTCCAGCATATCCTACTCTATCAATGCAAGCATGATTAGGGTAATGAACAAAATTAGCTACCGAGATCATTCTTTCCTCATCAATTTTAATTTCACATAAAAATATACAATCATGGCTTTGAGTTTTGACTAAGTTTTGAAATTGATCCTTTGTAAATTTGTTAGCAATACCTTGCACATTCCAAGATAAAATCTTCATTTTGAAATTTAAAAACTTTAAGTCAAATAAGAGAATATGAAAAAAAACTGAACACCTTAGTCTCCTTAGTGTTGCTATGTTGAGTATCCCTTGTTGTGACCATGTGTGTTGCCTGTGTGCTTCCCAGTTTGCCATTAATACCATGTTCAAAAACTTGGTTAACTGGAATATCATTTATTTGCCTCTTTCCCAGTCTTTCACCATTAACATTATCTTCATCAACAACTTCACCAGTACTACTTGAACCTATAACATAGCCATCCTTTGGAGGTTCAAAAACATCACCCTTATTCTGCTCTTTACTTGCAAGGTTAGGTACTTGATCACCTCCTCTTGCAATCTCAATTTGCTTCCTCTCTCCCTTCTTAATTTCTCCAAAAAAGTGTGGTTTAGCATGTGCCTTTGCCAGATAATCTGCAACAGGCTTACAAGCATCATTTGGATGATTAATAATGTAACATTTAGGACAAACATTGTGAGGTTGCTTCTCATAAAAAAGCTTGATCCATCTTGTCGATTTAGCATTAGTTATTACCATAACTCCCCTCCTCAAAGGATAATTGATGTCTACTTGTACACACACCTTCACAGGTACCCCATCCACAAGAACACCATCTTCAGGCTCAATTGCCAGCAAATAACCCATAATGTTAGCAATTTTAGTGATGGATTTGACATTCATATGCTCTGGAAGAATTTTCTTAATTTGGATCCAGAAAACTTGCTTGCTCCAATATAATTCTTGATAGATAACTCCAGAATTATAACAAGGGAGATTAACCAAATACCCATTGAATCTCCAAGGACGAGTATCAAACACCTTCTTACGAGTGTCTTCATCCTTGAACCGAAATTCCATAATGTTATTATTTATCTCAAAAACTTTGACATCACCAGCTGGGATAAAATTCCAGATGAAACCCATGAATTTTTCTACTGATTTGAGACCCATTTTTCCTTTTACAAAATATTTCCCAACCATACTAAATTCATCTTCAATGTCATACTTTCCTTCAGTATTCTCTGATTGATGATAAACAATCTCATCTATATCACCCAGATCCAAAGCTGCTTGCATAAATTTCGAAACAAGATCAGTAATCAAATTGGAACTTGATTCTGCCATTTTCTTAACAACAAAAATTTGATACATTAATAAGATATTTTTTGAATGGAATAATCCCTTTGAAATCCTCCATTTATAAAGTTCTAACCCTAGAAAACTTGGGAAGAAATTGGTATTCTGGTTGAAATTATCCCTAGTATGCCGTAATTGAGAAGATATCATTGACTGATTATTTACTTCTAATGAGAAACAGTCAGTTGAATAAGGAAAGTGATAGTTGTAGATGATACCAATAATAACAAGAGAGATTAACGGAACTGTTGTGTAACGGAAATTTTGAGATTTCAATTTCATTCAAACTCGGTATCCTCCAACCCACTGAGTTACTGGAAAGAAACGTCTGAGAAAAAAATCCAGTTGAACAATCATGGAAAATTTGAGAAACACAATAGCTTCAAAAAGCATCATAACAACTTTTGCAAACGCTTGAATCACAACTATAAACTTGGTAAACACCATCTGACATAAAAAATAAAAATCTCTTGAAATCTAAAGAGTATTTTGGAATTAAAGGAAAAGATATGATTTAACAGGCATATTTCAAGGAAAAATCTACTAACAAAATACTAATCAAAAATCAAAACATAAAACAGATCAGAGAATTGAAAAAATATCAAAAATCATTAAAGAAAAATTTGATGAGTTGACTCAGCTAAGTCGCCGATCCTCAGAGCTCTCCGAGAGAAATATCCAGCGCTTGTATATGCAAGCAACTTGGGCCTCCTGTATACATGTTGTTCGTGCCAAATGATCCAGTATTGCAGCTTAAGTACCTAAGGCGAATTCACAAAGTTTAAAATGTGGACTAAATAGACGTCTCTGACCCTGAGGTCTTCGCAAACCATTTTGTAAAAAAAAGGTAATTGTCTCTGTAACCTTTCTTTGCAAATATCAGAAAACAAAACACGATCAATTGTTTTACTAAAGAAGTAAAGTGGGAAGAGATCCACGATTTTTCAGTCGAGTAAGTTTAATCTTTCACTAAGAATCACATTTCTTTCTTAAATGCGAATACTTGGTTGAGTGCTCAATTTATTTTGAATCAAACAAGCATAAAACAACCAACTTCCGCTTAATTTTGGGTCATTTTCAATAAATTTTGGTTTGGGTTTGGTTATGTTAGAGAATCTATTTCTCACCGTGTGACCCACATGTGTAAACTGACAGGTGTTAGTTAAACATTAGTTAGTAACTGGTGTTAGTAGGTAGCCGGTTATTGGTCACAGCTGTCATGAGTCGGTTTGTTGAAACCTTTAAATATTTGTCCTTTGTTTTCTGTGTCTGTAATGAAAACTCTTTTCAAGAATTTACAAATTAAATCAAATACACTTTCAGAGAGATTGTTTAACAACTTTCTTCTCTCTAACATGGTATCAGATACCGATTCAAAACCCTAAAAATCCTTTAACCAAAATGATCTTTCATTCATTACCAGAATTCATCAACAATGGTTGAATCTGAAAAACATATCCCACTCACCTTCAAACCACCATCAAAACTATCTTCAACAAATTACAGTTTATGGAAATCGCAAATTGTACCCCTACTTCGAAGTTACAATCTCTTTAGGTTTGTTGATGGATCATTTCAATGTCCAGTTAAATTCTTTCGCAAATCAACTGCTGCTGGTGAAGCTGTTCTTGCTACATAAACGCTTCTAGATCCCGATCCAGATAATGATTTTGTTCGTAATCCACTCTACAACTATTGGATTAATCAAGATCAAGTCATTCTTTCATGGTTGTTCAACGCCTGCACTGAAGGGACTCATTCTCAGGTACTTGATTGTACATTTTCTCATGAAATCTGGACTAGATTAGAACATAATTTCAATGCTAATACTAGGTGACGATTGATGCAACTTAAATATGATTTAGTAAACTTAAAGAAATCCAGTGAATCAATGGTTGTTTACTTCAACAAAGCTAGATCTCTATCCTATCAATTATCTCATATTGGGCGAGCAATATCAGATGAAGATTTAGTGTTTCATATCCTTCATGGATTACCATCTGAGTTTAATTCTTTCAAAACCTCCATAACCACGGAACAATTGAAGAATGACAATCTCATTACCTCATCAGAATTATTAGGATTGTTGTTGTCTGAAGAACTGCGAGTGAACTCTGAATCAAAATCTGATCTCTCTGCAGCTTCTGCAAATATTTCCACTCATCAATCTAACTATTTCAATCCTAATTCATCATTTGATTATCAATACCCTGGATTTTACCCTCAACCAACAACTTATTTTCAGCAATATCCTGGTACTTATAATCATTCACCTTCCTATACAAATCAGAGAGGTTCATTTAACAGATTTCATGGAAATCGAGGTAATAGAGGTGGTGGTAATTATAGAGGTGGTTTTCGTGGTGGTCGGTCTGATTATGGTGGCAGAAATGGTGGAAGATTTCATAATAATAAAAATAACTTCTTTCCACCACAACCTCAATCTCAACACAATAACACCTTACTTCCTTGTCAAATCTGCAAGAAAGATGGTCATCAAGCTCCTACCTACAAATACAGATACTATGACAACTCAAATGCTCAGGCTTACAACACTAGTTATGACTACTATGGGGATAATTCTGCAGAATTTTGGTATCCTGAACCAGAAGCTTATGCTGTTTATGATAACTCAAGTTCCAACACTGCTTCTACTTCTTCTTGGGTACCAGATTTAGGAGCAACACATCATATTATTTCAGACCTTGCAAACATGAATCTTCATTCAGAATATCAAGGCTATGATCAAGTTAAAGTTGGCGATGGATCAGGTTTGCTCATTACTAATGTTGGTACTTCATTTTTTCAACATGATAATGTCACCTTTACACTTTCAAATATTCTTCATGTACCTACTATAACTAAGAACCTTATATTTGTGCATCAATTTACAAAGGAGAATAATTGCTTCTTTGAATTTCATCCTACTTCATTCTATGTGAAGGATTTGGTTACCAGGAAGGTTCTTCTCAGTGGTCCAGTTAAAGATGGATTATACCATTTGGAGTTTACTGCAGCCCAACTCAAACAAGCCCTATCAACTACAAGTTCAGTTCATTGGAATAATAAGCTAGGTCACCCTGCTTACTCTACTTTGAAGCATGTTTTGTCATCTGTTGATGAAGTCATAGATAAGCATTTATCTTCTCAAGCATGTAATGCCTGCCATATTGCTAAAAGTCATGCTCTACCATATCCTACTAGTACAAGTATTGTGTCCAGCCCTCTAGAACTTATTTACACAGATGTATGGGTTTCTCCCATTTGTTCAATCAATGGATATAAGTACTATGTCTCCTTTATTGATGCCTTTAGCAGATTCACTTCGTTTTATCCTTTAACATACAAGTCAGAAGTTTTTTATACTTTTATCAAGTTTAAATCTCATGTTGAAAATCAATTGCACAAGAAGATTAAATTCATTCAATCTGCCTGGGGAGGAGAGTATAGAAATGTATCTAGCTACTTAGACAATTGTGGCATAGGACATAGAGTTTTTTGTCCTCATGCACATGCTCAAAATGGAACTGCTGAAAGAAAACACAGGCATATAGTTGAAACTGGACTGGCACTCTTATCTCATGCTTCACTTCCCATTTCATATTGGAGTTATGCCTTTGAAACAACAAATTATCTCATCAATAGACTCCCTACACCCATATTGCAGCAAACATCACCACTTGAAAGCCTTTTTAATATCAAACCTGACTATTCTTTCTTGCACACATTTGGATGTTCTTGCTATCCTTGCTTGAGACCATTCAATGCCAATAAATTGGAACCCAGATCTGTACAGTGCATATTCCTGGGATACAGTAAAATGCATAAAGGATATAGATGTCTCAATCCTTTCACCAACAAGATTATCATTTCCAGAGATGTCAGGTTTGTTGAATCAGAATTTCCATACACCCAACTACTTAAGGTCATTTCATCTGAGCATACTTCTGCATCTGAGTTTACTAATTCTGGTGTTACTTCTGCTGCTATCTCAAATGAGGTTGATTCTGTTTTGTCTACCATTGCTGATACTTCTATACCATCTAGTTCTTCTGGTGTTAGTGTTACTGATACTTCCTCAGCACCTCTACAATCAAGCTCAACTGTTGTAAATTATCACCCCATGAAAACAAGAGGCAAAAAGGGAATATTCAAACCCAAAGTTTTTGCTTCCGAAGTGCAGACTGTATGTGAAGATATTACTATTCCCAGCTGCTACTCTGAAGCCTACAAAGATCCAAAATGGAGAGCTGCAATGGATGAGGAAATAAATTATTACTGCAAAATGGCACATGGAAATTAGTGTTGGCAGGAACTAGTGCAAATATTATTGGTTGTAAGTGGATATTCAGAATAAAGAGAAATGTTGATGACACCATTGAGAGATATAAAGCTAGATTAGTGGCCAAAGGATTAAATCAAGTTGAAGGCATTGACTATCAAGATACTTTCAGTCCTGTTGTCAAACCCACAACTGTTAGAATGATACTTTCTATTTCTATTTACAAGGGATGGAAGATTAGGCAACTTGATGTAGAGAATGCCTTTTTACATGGTCATTTATCAGAAGAAGTCTACATGGTTCAACCTCCAGGTTACACTGATAAACTGCTACCTAATCATGTGTGTAAGTTACAAAAATCCTTGTATGGCTTAAAGCAAGCTCCAAGAGCTTGGTTTGCAAGGTTAAGTTAATTTCTTCTACAGTGTGGCTTTCTTCCCTCTAAAACTGATACCTCATTATTCTACAGAGTTACTTCTTCTGCAGCTTTATATGTACTTGTGTATGTTGATGATAGTTTGGTAACATGCATCTCTACTTCAGACATTGACAAACTCCTTGCTGATCTTGGTAGAGAATTTGCAATAAAGGATTTGGGGGACTTGCATTTTTTCCTTGGTATTCAAGCTACAAAGAACAATGAAGGTATCTTATTATCTCAGGAGCAGTACATTTCTAACTTACTTCACAAAACAAAGATGACATTTGCTCATTCTTCTACTACTCCTATTGCAACTACTCAAGATACTACTACATCTGCATTTTTTCATGATCCTTCATTGTATAGAAGTGTTGTTGGAGCATTACAATATGCTACCATCACCAGCCAGATATATCTTATGTTGTAAATAAAGCTTGTCAATTTATGCAATCCCCAACTGAAGTTCACTGGACTGCAGTTAAGAAGATTCTCAGATGCTTACAGGGTACATTGGGTTATGGACTTCAGTTCAAAAGGTCAAGTTCTCTTCAACTTCAAGCTTTTTTAGATGCAGATTGGGCAGGTGATCCAAGTGACAGAAGATCTACTAGTGGTATGGCCATTTTTATGGGTCCAAATCTTATCTCCTGGTGCTCTAGGAAACAAAAGACTGTCTCCAGGTCAAGTACAGAAGCTGAATATAGGGCTCTGGCAGATGCTACTTCAGAACTTGTCTGGATTCAGTCCCTTATGACAGAACTACATTTTCAGTCTCCTAGACAACCTGTTCTTTGGTGTGACAACATGGGTGCCACTTATTTGACTGCAAATCCAATTTTTCACAACCGCATGAAGCATATTGAGATTTCCTTTCATTATGTCGGAGAACTTGTTGCTTCCAAGTCACTTGAGGTGCGTTTCATTTCCACACATGATCAAATTGCTGACATTTTCACCAAGGGCTTAGCCAGGACTTGATTCTCTGTTTTACGGTCCAAGCTCAGTGTCTGCATTTCTTCTTAGCCACTGGACTTGCGGGGGTGTTAGAGAATCTGTTTCTCACCGTGTGACCCACACGTGTAAACTGACAGGTGTTAGTTAAACATTAGTTAGTAACTGGTGTTAGTAGGTAGCCGGTTATTGATCACAGCTGTCATGAGTCGGTTTGTTGAAACCTTTAAATATTTATCCTTTGTTTTACGTGTCTGTAAGGAAAACTCTTTTCAAGAATCTAAGGATTAAATCAAATACACTTGCAGAGAGATTGTTTAACAACTTTCTTCTCTCTAACAGGTTATGTCGTTCCATTAACGTTGAATTGCAGAGGAACCCACTCATTTAAACACTTTTTCTCTCTTGATTTGTGTAGTTTCTGGTTGTAAGGGTTTCGTCTTTTCTATCCAGGACTACTACTAGAATCTAGTTCCACACTGGGTTTGGCTTTAAGGGTCCCTCTATCTATCGCAAGCTGAATTTATTATGTGGTTTTTGAATAGAAATCAACATCTGTGTTACATTCTTGACTTTCTGCCCAATATTGTGAATTGCAATTCCTAATGCAAATTGGTTGCTTTGAGAATGTGATAGCAAATTACTATGCTCTTTTCAGTGGATTAATTGTAAACTTCCAGCGGTTGAGGATTCTCAAGTTATGGAAAGCTCTACTAGTTCAAGCAATTGCTACTGCTAATGCTGTTTCTGATATACCAACAAGAGAAGACCTAGATGGTTCTGTAGTTACTTCTCCTGCACCAACCATAAGGTTGCGCAGGGAAAAGCCGGTATGTTTTCGTTGATGAATTTGCTTCTGTTTGCTAGACGTGTCAGCTGACTTACTATGATGTTTGCATTTTTCCTTGTTATGTACAGCTTCCAGCGGCTAGACCACCTACAGCTCGGGAGACCATTGCTAAAACAAAAGGTTTGCTATCCAATCTTAAGCTCCATAAATTGCAGAATTAAGTTCAATCACTGTCCCTGTGATAAAACTAAAACCAGTTAAATGCTTTGTTTTTAGAATATAGATCTTTCCTAGACAGTGCCAGATATGCGAAATGTGATTTCTGATTATTGCGGGTATTAAGAACCACAAGAAAGACAAGGTTGTCTATGATGAACAGACTCATTCATGGAAGCGATGACATGGTTATGATCGTGTGACTGATGATGAAGATGTTCCCATCATCGAGGCCAAGATGGGATGGTACGTTATATTACATATCGTAAATTCTTTGGTCGCTGACCAGTTCTCAACTTCTTTTCGTTTTTGGTATATTAAGACTCAAGATTTCTTAGTGAATGTTGCGTACTCAATAGAACAAACAAGAATAGTTTTAGGGGATAGTTTTGTGTATTTTGCTTGCAAGATGTTGTTGGAGTAGTATGAAGTCAGTGTAGGTGTTTCTTTGATTCTTGAACTATAATTGAAAAAAATTTAGCCTAAAACAATGAAAAAGAAGTTAAGGACCAATTTTACTTCAGAGCATCTTAATTGCTGGGCAAATTTAGCTCTTATGACCGTACTCGTATAGTGAGTTATGAATGATTTTCACCAAGTGAAGAAGCATTTCATTCTAGTCTATCTAGTATCTGGTAATTGCTTTTTGCATTCAGTTCGGAAGAGTAGTTAAAGTCGATCTTTTTGCTAATGGTGTTTTATGTCTTGGTCTTTTCGCAGAGCCAGGAGAGGATCCTTTTGCCAAGAGACAAACAGAAAAGAAGCAGCGTGTTGCAAAGAATGAAAAGAACCGGTTACGGAATCTGAAACAAGTTGCTAAAGTTGGTGCTTTGCCAAGGTATTACATAGTTAACATGAGTTTATCTTAAAAAACATTAACTCGTATGTTGCATATCTACTTGTTGCCTCATAGAATTGGTAATGCTCAAAAATAATATCACCGGATTTACTACAGGAGCAGCAAAGAGTGTGACACAAGAAAATGGATACGAGCGATACGCACGAAATTGCTTGTCTGGTATTAATCGTTGGAAACTAACAAAGGAAATTGCTTGTTTGGTGATGATCATTAAGCTAACAATCAAATGGTTTCAAATCGGGTAAGCAAGAGGTAATCTGGTTTCAAACCTCTTATGATTGACATTTTTGACTTTTGTTAAAATTGGGGCTAACAACTTACACATTTTAACTTCAGTGATTTTCGTTAATGATTTGTTGTATTCATTTATCCTGTAAGCCCTTTACATGAATTAAATACTGGAATCTGCAATAATGGATTTATATACCCTTCTTAGCACCAAATTCTGTTCATATTTGCATTCTGTTTAGCTCACTTTATCAGAGCTTCACAATGGAAAAATAACTTGTGAAGTCTGAATTAGTGATACAACAAAATGTGGATTTTGATCCAAGTCTTATGCTTGTCATATGTAACCCTTCTAATCTTGAAATGGGTTTGTAAGGAAAAGAGCAAAGCAAACAGTTACCGGAACATATCAACTTATTCACTGAAACAGTTGAATCTTTCTTTTTAGGTATTTATCTCTTTTCTTGTATGCTGTGTTGAATATGTTGGCTGGTAAGAATGGGAATTTGGATCTTTGATGCCTTGTTTTTACCACAAGGAGGTGTGATTGTTTTTTCAGAATGGTTGGGGCTTTATTCATGTGGTCACTAGGTTTTGTACTCGATTACTGGTTGAACTTGCTTCTTGTGGAGATGAACATCGAGGGTTGACAACTTTTGCTTGTTGTTTGATTTACGTCTTATTTTCTTTGTTAGTGATATTTTGATTGGGGTTTTGCTCGTTAAGGTTGGGAGGGATTGACATTTTTCTTTGGAGGGAAGTTGAAGTGGAAATTCCATTAAATATCAAACTCTTTTGACTTTAAATTTGCGAATCTTTATTTTGTTGTATAGTAATTTACATCAATTCAGTTTTTTTCCTTGCAAAAGATATATGTTAGATAGTTACACTTACACACTAGTATCAGTACTCCGTTGATCCTATCTCATAAATTGGTCTTCTGTAGCTGGGATTGCAGATTTGTGTTGTGACTTTGCTCTTCCTGTGGATTTTCCTCTGGTACTCTTGATTCTTCTTTTCCCCACCTGTTATCCCTACATGCTACCTTAATTCAGTACTGTATATTCTTTAATGCATTCATGCTAACTAAAAATATTGATCCATAACATTACATATTCTGTAACTCCTAGTCTGGAGTCTATCTCCTTCGTGTTACAAGCATGGATATTTATAGATAAACTTGTCCTGCATAGTAACATAGTCGAGAGGTGCTGTAGTCTTCCCAATATTGTTTTTATCCTGCAATTCCACGGTGGCTGTTGTACAGCTGAGGTCGAGCAGCTACTGCAATATTATTAGACCTTTGCATCCTTTAGTTTCAAGTCCTTTGTTGCTGCACATCCTCTTGTGTATTTTGCTAGCAAGATGTGGTTGGAGTAGTATGAAGTCAGTGCAGGTGTTTCTTTGATTCTTACACCATAAGTGAATAAAATTAGCCTAAGACAATGAAAAACAAGTTAAGTCCTAATGTTATCTCAGAGCATCTTAGTTTAGCTTTTATGACACTACTATTATAGCGAGTAGTGATATGAACTAAGGGAAGAAGCATTTTTCATTCTAGTCTATTTAGCATCTGACAATTGGTTTTTGCGAGCGGTTCAAAAGAGTAGTCAAAATCGATATATTTTTAAAGTTTGGCTAATGGTGTTCTGTGTCTTGGTCTTTTTGCAGAGCCAGGAATCTGAAACAAGCTGCTAAGGTTGGTGTTTTGCAAAGGTATGACATAGTTAACATGAGATTATCTTAAAAAAAAAATTAACTTGGATGCCACATTCCCGCATATCTATCAAAAAAGAAAAAAAATCACCGAATTCCCTTCCCGGATATTTCTCTATTTTACACATGTTCAGTAGGGCGGTGAATAGGTCATTTTTCTCTTTTTACCACGTTTTATTATTAACAAATTTGAGTTTATCTTGAATCTAAGATCCAAAGGGCAAGATTAATCCGGTTAAAATCTAAGAGATATTATATTATGCGGAAGATATTTTAGAATAAAAGTTTGGATACTCCTTCCTAATAGTATGGCTTAATTTAGGTACGACAGACTTATAAATAATAATCTTCGTTTTCTCTCAAATCAATGAAATCACCGTCTAATAATATGTTATCTTTTCCCTGGGATCCAGTTTACTTTACTGGAAACTAATTTTTCTTATGTTGGTTTGCTTTCAGGTCTCTAAGGAATTTTGGGCTTTTGAAAACCTGAATGCAACACTTAATTTAACCAGATGCTGCTTCATCATCGTCTACAATTTCAAGTGAAGGTTGTTCCAAGGCGAAGCTTTGCCTGGCATGTGATGGCGGGATGTCCGCAGGCCTTTGTATGGGTGCAGTGTATCTAATGTCAATCATGTTACTGTAAGTAAATGCAGTACATTTTGTATTGACGTTAGATGCAGCTGCACCCATACAAAAAGGCCTGGACTTATGTTACTCTAAGTATTTTTTTTTGTTTCTGTTTCACAATTAAAAACGTAAAGAAGACTGACAGTGCTGATTACATGTTCAAGATCTATACCTTCCAGACCATGCATGGTCTTGACTGAAGACAGGTATTATATTCCTTTTACTGTTTTCTTTTTTTAGTCTCTCTTTACTTGGAAGGAAATTCTTGTGCTTCCTGGGTAACTAGTTCTCTTTTCTCTTTGCTAGAAACGCATAGGAGATGCTGCGACATCTTCCTGTCCTCGTACTAAAACTGATAAAAAGAAGTTACAAAGTAAACCCGAGTTCTGTATTGATGGGGCGAAGTTGGTAATGTTGACAGATTTATTAACCTGCTGTTAAACATTTCTGAGATGGTGTCAGCTAACACCCTTAAAACTTGGCGGTTTTCATTTATTGATTTTATGGTTTGGCCAATTTTCTAGGGTGCAAATTACAGAGATCTTCTTGTGCCTTGCTTTTTTCTCTTTCGATGCACTTGTTTGGTGCTCCCTTCTTGTATTTTTTTTTCCTTACCAATAAAATCATTACCTTTTTTGAATCTTCTATACTGTATTTGTATTTACTTCTGTACTGTAATATATTTGCACATTCCTGTTTTTAGGACCAAGAATTTTTGTTTAAAGTAATAACACTCTCTCTGACTCTCTCCCCCCATGGAAGAAGTAAAAAAAATGTATAGACTTTGGACTCACTCTCTCTCTCTCTCTCGGTAATCTTTCTCTGCAAAAATCAGAAGACAAAACTCAATCCGTTTTTACTAAGAAGGGATCCATGATTTTCCAATCGAGTAAGTTTAATCTTTCACTATGTATCTCATTTTTTTAACTTTTAAAGGTTATTTGAATAAAAGAAGAACCAACGTGATGCTTCATTTTGTCTAAATTCTGGTTTGGGTTTCCTTATCTCGTTCCATTAACGTTGAATTGCAGAGGAACCTATTGATTTCATCACTTCTTTCTCTTGATTGAATTGCAGAGGAACCTATTGATTTCATCACTTCTTTCTCTTGATTTTGGTAGTTTCTGGGTGTAAAGGTTTCATTTTTATATCCAGGACTACTAGTATAAACTGGATTTGGATTTAAAGGTCACTGTATCTATCGCAAGTTGAATTTATTATGTGGGTTTTGAATATAAATCAACCTGTGTGTTACATTTTAACTTTTTGTCCAATATTGTGAATTACTTTGATAAAGATGTTTCCATCATCGAGGCTAAGATGACTGATGGTATGTCATATATCTTAAATTATTTAGTAGTTCACCAGTCCTCAATTTCTTTTCGTTTTTAGTCGAGACTCAAGATTTTTTGGTGAATGTTTCTTAATGGAAGAAGAATAGTTTTAGGGGATAGTTTTGTGTATTATGCTTGCAAGATGTTGTTCCAATCATGTGAACTGTGAAGTCAGTGCAGGCGCTTCTTTGATTCTTAAACCATAAGTGAATAAAATTAACCTAAAACCTATTAAAGTTGAGGACCAATTTTATCTCAGAGCATCTTATTATAGGGCAAATTTGGCTTTTATGACTGTACTCATATGAACTAAGTGTTTCATCTAGTCTATTTAGCATCTGGTAATTGGCTTTTGCGAACTGTTCAAAAGAGTAGTCAAAGTTGATACATTTTAAAAGTTTGGCTAATGGCTTCTGCGTTTTGCAAATCAAATCCACTTGTTTTCTCATAGACTTGGTAATGCTCAAAAAACTTATCACCAAATTTTACCGTGGGTCAGAAGATCCTACCAGGAGAGAAAATTTTAAAAGACTACCAGGAGAGGAACCCCCAAAGCATCCTGGCAAGTTCCAAAAGGTATGTATATGAGCAAACTAAGAACAGTTTCGTTTCTTTCTTTTTCCGGGATTAACTCATGAATGGTTACATGATGCTGAATTACTCTTGTCTTCCATTACCTCTGTTATTTAGTTTTTCCCCGTTGATGAAGGAAAACGAATGGGCTCTTTGGAGAGGGAGCAGACTGATGAAGTTCTCAACCAGCTCTTTTACTCTAGGCGTTGGGTTTACCATTCACCTGTTCCTTAATTATGCATAATGTCACTGGTGATATGTACTTTTCAATAGGCTGTCAATGCTGAGAATGAGAAGACAAAAAGGAATACGAAGCTGACGGGAAAGCATCACCGTATGCCAACAAGTTGAAGCCAGCATCAGGGAAATCATTTAAGAAACCGTCATCATCTAAAAAGTCACCAGGTAAAGGATGTCTAAAAAATTATCATCATCTCCATTTCAGCTCTAGCCGACCTTGCTATTATTGTTGTCTATGTAGCTTGTTCAAGAATGTAGCAATGGTTACATGGAACTTGTTGATTTCTTACTTTTTCTTATAGATAATAAAACATTACGTTTCTCCAGCTCTCGCCTAATCTAGAATCCGATTGTGTTTGCTCAGGAAAGTCACCCACTTCTTACCTAATAAAAAGTACTATTTCTTACAGAATATACAAAGTCTGAAGAGAACCGACCCTAAAAGAAAGAAAGAAAACAAGGAACCATGTCTCCTATAGAAGACAGTAAGAAATACTCGATTGCTTATCGGTATACAGGATCTCTTCTTTATGTTTTTCTTTGTTTATAATTCCATGATCATCAATTAAGAATCTTGGTTGGTGTGTTTTAGCCTTAGGGTTCAGATGAATGAAGTTTTGGATAATTGGGATTCTGATTCGTACTGGAAAAAAAGGAGGAGGAAAAGATCAAGGTGCTGGTTGATTACTTGAATCATCTAAAAGTATATAGATAGTAGAATTTGTTATGTACAGCTTCCAGTGCGTAGACCTTTGCTAAATCAAAAGGTTTGTTATCCAATTTTAAGCTCCATAGCTCCATAAATTGCAGAATTAAGTTGAATCTTCATCCCTGTGATAAAGCAGCTAATCGTAGTTGAATGCTTTGGTTTTAAAATCTACATCTTTCCTAGCAATACCTGATATGCGAAATTTAACTTTTTGACTATTGCAGGTCTTAAGAACCACAAGAAAGACAAGGTTGTCTATGATGAACAGACTCATTCATGGAGTCACCATGGTTATGATTGTGTGAATGATGATAAAGATGTTTCCATCATCGAGGCCAAGATAACAGATGGTACGCTATACATCTTAAATTATTTAGTACTTGACCAGTTCTCAATATCTTTTCATTTTTGGTATAGTCAACACTCAAGATCTTTTGGTCAATGTTTCGTTATTAATAGACCAAGAATAGTTTTAGGGGATACTTTTGTGTATTTTGCTTGCAAGATGTTGTCGGGGTTTCTTTGATTATTAAACATAAGTGACTAAAACTAGCCTAAAACAATGAAAAAGAAGTTAAGGACCAATTTTGTTTCAGAGGACAGATTTAGCTTTTATAACTGTACTCATATAGTGAGTAGTGATATGAACTAAGCGAAGAAAGCTAATCTATTAAATATTTGGTAATTGGTTTTTGCTGACTCTACAAAAGAGGGGTCAAAGTCGATATACTTTAAGAGGTTTCGCTAATGGTGTTCTATGTCTTCGTCTTTTCGCAGAGCCAGGAGAGGATCCTTTTGCCTAGAGACAAACAGAAAAGAAGCAGCGTGTTGAAAAGAACGAAAAGAATTAGTTACGAAATCTGAAGCAAGCTGCTATACTTGGTGCTTTGCCAAGGTGGCATTGTTAAAATGAGTAGTCTTATAATTATAAAATAATACTCATTCGATTCTTTTTTAATAGGCCAGTTTCTATAAATAAAAGTTTCAAAAAAAAAATAGGTCACTTTCCTAATTCGGAAAGTCAATTGTTATTTTAATATTTTGGGACCACTTTTCTCTTAACTTCTTTTGATGACAAGTGTCATGTGGATCATTTCACTTTACTTCTTTTGCTAACAAGTGTCATGGGGACCATTTCACTTCACTTCTTTTATTGACAAGTGTCATGAGGACCACTTTCAATGATTAGTTCTCTTAATTTCCTTAAATTTCACTAAAAACAAAACTGGTCCATTAAAAAAGAACGGAGGGAGTAACCTTTATGTTGCAAATCTACTTGGTTTCTCATAGATATGGTAATGCTCAAAAAATTTATCACCAAATATTAACTTACGTGGATCAGGAAGATCAAGAAACTACCGGGAGAGAAAATTCGGCTAGAAACTACCAAGAGATAAACCCCCAACGCATCCTGGGAAGTTTCGAAAGGTGAGCAAACTACAAACTGTTTTGGTCATTGTGGTCATTGTCTAAATTTAGTGTTAGCTTATTAAAACTGTTGATTTGAATTTGTAAAACGTCAGTTGCTTTATATAGAATCGCTCTTCTTTGCAAGTCACTAAGCTTTCATTATCTTCATTTGCATACCCCATTTGGGCTGTCCCTTGGAAAAATAAATAAGGAGCTGCTGTTTGCTTTACCATCACTAGTTAGTTCTTTTGTTTTGTTGTATTTTGCTGAACTTTTGTTCTTCTGGCAGCAACAATTTCTCGCTTCCCCTGATATTTTCTTAGTCCAATTATAGGGGCTTCCATCAGGATCTGAACGCCTAAACAGTAAGATGTTCAACCATAGCTTGCAAATCTTAAGCAGGCTCGTGATAGACAAAGCTGACACAACCTGAGATTGAGAGCCCAATAACTCTTTCAAGGCAGTCAGTGACTACTGAGGTCCATTTTTCGGCTGGTGATTTTGATGAACTCTTTATCTGTTGATAAAGAAGGATGGTATCATTACTGGGATGAGTCAGGTGTTTCTCTGAAGAAGATTTCATGGATAGTTGCAGCAGTCAAGATGGAAGCATTTCAGTGGGTATGAATCGTCCTCAAGGAGGTCTAAGAAAACCTGGAAGCCAAGCATCGGAAAGGGAAAACGAGTCTTAGGAGAAGGCGGATACGATGTTGGTGGTGTTTCCCACAGTTGCGACATTTTTTTTTTACCCTCCATTTAGAAAATCCTGGTTCCACCAGCAATTGTCTGTTTAAATTAGAAATTTTCATGTAATCTATTCAACATAAAACCTTGAACCATATTTTTTTTATTAGAAGAAAGATCCTAATATAAAACACAGTGAGTGATGCAAGAGCAATCATTCATTCCTGTAACAGTTCGATTGCAACAATTATAAACATTGTGAATATCTGCATTATCACTTTTTCGTCTTTTAAACACTATTTGAGCTATGTATCAATATCTTGTGTGTGTTTTGAGCATGAGGAGCTAAACCCCATCACTGGGACAATAGAGGAAGCCATTTTTCGTCACTGTGGTAATTATATCAATTCTTTTTATGACCTTTTGCACTAATTTAAATTGAATCGTGATTTTTATTAATTAGTTGTGATTTAGTTTGATGGGCTATGCTTACTTGCTTAGCTTCTTAAGTGTTTTGATATTCCATGCTTACCATTTACAGTTAATGTTTTACAAAATCTACCTTGGAAAAAATTCAGAGTCAATAATTGTTATTTTTGGAGCTATAATTGTCTCAGAATTGATCTACGAACCACATGAATATGAATCTTGGTGGAATCCCGAGTCCCAGTATCTCACAACTTTCATACAATCGTTTGTTAATTTGCTAGTTATTTTTATAGTTAAAATCTAAAATCAAATCTCTATAAGTCTGAGAAACGAACTTCTTTTCATCACTATCACAACTACATCATTAAGGTTCACGGATTTGGTTCTGTAAACGTTCTAATTGCAAGAGAGAAAGATATAACTCTAGATAATATTCTTTGATTGAGTTTAACTCTCAGAGTTTTATTGAGATTGTCCATACAGATTTCCTAAGAAAAAAATGGTGGTGTATTTTGGTACCCTCACGTTTTCAATTGGTATCAGAGAAGGAAAATACGCTAAGACCTAATAAGTATGTGTTTGAAGCAGTCTGACTATATGGACGAGAGTACAATCTCGATAAACGTACCGCCAACATTTGATGGCTCAATTTACTTATGATGGAAAATTGCTATGCGTTTCTTTTTACAAGCCCATGACTTTGAGACATGGAAACTTGCAGTTATTGGATATGATGCGCCAACAATTATTAGAGACGGAAACAATGTTGCGAAGGCATTAGGACAATATAGTGAATACAAGATAAGCGTCGCAAAGCATAATTCTGACGGGTTAAACACTATTATCCACTCCATAAGCCCAGATCTTCAGCACCATGTGACATCGTGCACTAAGTCTAAAGATGCTTGGGATATCTTAGAAATCATATTTGAAGGAGATACCTCAGAGAAAGAAGCTACAAAACCAAAATTCTGACCGGGAAAATCCTCGTATGTCTGATGAAGATTTGTTTGAAGAATTCAATCAAAAAGTGTATGGAATTGTTAATGCATCTTATGCGTTAAAGAAGACCATTCCCCAAAAGCACATTGTGATGAAAATTCTACGATCTGTACCAGCAAAATACGATCTTTACCAGCAAAATACGCGTCTAACCGGTTTCTCAAAAGTTTCTTTCTTCAGAACTTCAAACTAGGGTACGGTAACCATGTCTTCTCTAAAATTTTCAAGCAAGGAAGATGAAGTCTGGACTATGCAATTTCCCACGAGGAAAATTCGGTTTGAATCATCAGAAAGTGATTCATGTCAAGACAAGTATGAAACCATACCTTGTGACAATCAACCTGGTTCTCAATTTGATGAGTTTTCTCTCAAATTGAACCTTGTTCTAGAACAAGTTTGAGCACTAAGCTCTGACCTACAAGCTTCTACATAAAGGCTTGAGGAAAAAATAGAACTTGTTGAATCCAGATTGGATCTTATTGAAAGGAACTTGATGACTATAGAAACTATGAAAATAGTCTGGGAATCTCAAAGTAAAACTCTTTGAGATCATTTTGGTTATCTAGAAAACTTCTTGTAAGAATTTATTCTTATTTTTGAAGGATAACTAAGGTTTGGTATAACAAAAATTGTGATTACAAAAGCTATTTCCAACGTTTTTCATCTTGCATGTTTTTAGATTTATTTATTTAATTCTAGAGTTGTTGAAAGATGAACTTGCAGTATGTAATCATTATTGGTTTAATTATTGTAAAAGTCTTATGAAATATATGTGCCTTTACATTTTTGTGAATCGAGCTGATATCTCATTACGCTCAAAAATAAAATCTATTATATATGTTTTTTTATAAACGGAAAAAAGAACAAACTCTTTGATAATTTTCTCGTAGTATTGATCTACTTGTGAATACACTTTTGTGTTTATACTGCTTGACACACTCCGTAAGATTCTCTTATGTTGAGTCATATCGATCAAAATTATCTTTTGTCCGTAACTGGCGTTGAGATTATTTTAATGCGATTTTCGGATACAAATCCATGTGATTTGTTAATGTCCAACAAAATCCTTCTTTTCATAAAGCAAAGTCACTCATGTTGTTCTCTTGGGAATGACATCAAATGGGGGATAATTCTTAGAAGAACTTGTGCTTAATTGTTATATCTTTGTGGGGATTGTGGCTGTGGAATTTGAAAGGGAATGCTTGTATCTTAAATCTCCTAGAAGAGCGCTAAGTATTTTCTTATTATGTGATATCATCTAAAAAAGTTGATATGAGGAGTTGCATTTTAACTATGTTATAATGTGGAATCTGAAAACTTCCTTAAAACTTGACATATCTTTTGGTTGTATTCATGACGATCCCGCGATTTTCGTACCTTTGTTAATTTTTATTGACAAAAAGGGGGAGAATTATTTAGTAGTTTCATGCTACATAGATATGATTTATGGGATCATTATGTAAGGGGGAGTGAATCAATAATATATAGGTTTTACCTATTATGTAAAAGATGTAAGTATTGATTGAGAGGGAGAAACATATCACCGTAGTATTACTTCAGTGTTGGGATACAATTGAACTTTGGATAATGAATAATACTATGTTTCTGTATAACGATGATTGAGAATATTTATTTTCAAAAGTTGTTTTCGATGTGGAATCGACTCTTCAACAACAACGATGCTATGTTGAACACATTCAGAATCATTGCATCTTGAAATTACGAAGAGTTCAAGGAGTTGAAGATTCCAAGGAAATCAAGACATGTTGGATTCAAGAAGTTGTGAAGCTTTATTTTTTTTATCAATATGTATTGATAGTTTTTTTGACAAAGGGGGAGATTGTTAGAGCATTGCTCGGTCGAACTCACAAGTGTTGCTATCTCAAGCTTGTTGCGAAAACTACATCTTGATTTCTAGTCTACAATTATTTAAGTCTCGGGACTAGGATAGAAAAATGTAGTTGAGAAATAGTGGATCACGACAGTCATCATTGCGTTCTACCGTTTGAAGACTAAGATCAACCGAAGCTTTTGGAGAACTTCATGAACAAAAGGTAAGTGAAGACTGAACCACTTTTATCTCAAGTTATATTCACTTTTTTATCATTTGAGACGATGTCGCATAACTAATTAGACTATTATGCATAGACAGGAATTTCGAATCAAGTTTATCTTGATAATTAATTCTCGAAATATAATGACTAAGCTTAATGAACATTTCATACTTGATGAATTTCGGTTAAGAACAATTTATTGTTCGGAATCAAAATCATGATTCAAGTTTTATCATTCGAAAATATCCTGGAACATTGATATGTGTCATTGATGTTATTCGGGAATGTTTCGAATCGATTTAGAGAAAAATATATAATTATTATAGATTCGGATACAAGACAGTGTTCTTACATACTGGGAAAACTGTTATATGTCTAAACCCGTATTAGATGTACTCGTACACGTAACAAAGTAGCTATATATCGACTTACATATTTGTGGTACACATATTCTTCTGTATACCTTATGAAAAGTTTGTTTAACTCGTGAACCAGATCGGTATGCATACTTATGCAAACTATTTTGAAACTGTGGTTACGGAACCAAGATTAGTTTCCAAACCGGTACGCAAACTAAAATAATTCTCAAATATAAATTAAAATCTGATGGAACGATAGACAAGTATAAAACAAGACTACTTGTCAAGGGCTTAAGAAAAAGGTTCGGATAATTTGACACCTATTCTCCCGTTACAAGAATTACATCCATAAGATACCGGATACCATTATAATGGATAGTGAAATGGATTCCATCGTCCGGTTTGGATCAATAATTGATTTCTTAGAGATCAAGTTTGAACTGAGAATTTTTCTTTTACAAGAGATCTGAACCCGGCGGAAAGAATTGATTTCTTAGAGATCAAGTTTGAACCGAAAAATGTGACGTTAAATTATAGTCAAGATAACTGTGTGGTAGGAGAATACACTGCAAAGATTATTTACAGGAATTTAAGTCAGGATGAAGAGGATTGGGAGTATAACAATGTAGCCTCTAGTAAAATGGTCCCTCCAAAAGTGTTATTTTTGACGTGGGCAGCTTTACATCACTCCATTCCAACAAGAAGTATGCTGGAAAACAAAGGGGTGAATATTTCTTTGAATTTGTTCTTATTTTGTGACTCATCTGTGGAAAACATGGATCATTTGTTCCTAATCTGCAGCTGAGTTGATGATCTGCGGAACTACTTTATTCGTTCTTTACAAGTAAGATGGGTAATGCCAAATGAGTTCACTGCTTTATTGAAGAGCTGGAAGATTCAAAATCAGAATGTAAAAAGAAGAACGATATGACATTTGCTTCCTTTTGCTATTATATCATGGGAAGTTTGGTTGGAAAGGAATAGTCGTGTACATGAGGGAGAAGGAAATCAAAAGATAAGCTCATTCATGTTGTGATTATGAATATTTGTCGTTGGAGCTTCGCAACTGAAATTTTCAAAGACTGGACCATCAACCAAACATTTACCACTGGGTAGATGTTGTAAATCTGTAACTAGCTCTTTTTTTTCCTCTTCTGAGGGTCTTTTGACCCATCTCCTGTACATATTCTTTTTTCTCTTTAATATTAATATAAAAAATAAAATAAAATAAAAAATAGGGCATATCCCCTAATACAAACTCCTCCTCCCTATAACACAAATCTCATCAGGATATGAGTTAAAAATCAACGCCTTATGACCCCGGTATTCGATCTGATCTCTTGAAGAACTTGCCTGTTTTTAGAAACGCGGCCAAATTACAACGGCTAAAACCTAATTACAAGTTACAACTCTTACAAGCTGTAAAAACTTGGGAACAAAGTTTCTATATCTATAAGTAGTGATCTCAAGTGGTTCACCGTCGCTACTACTTGCTAATCTAATTAATCTTACTTTCATTCCCGTTCTTCTTCAATACTCTGTGAACGATTTTTTTTCTTGCAGAAGTACAAATAGAAGATTTTCGTGAAAGAAAAAATGGGTCTTTTGGATCAAAATAAGGTGGAATCATCATCTTCTTGCAAGAACAATGGTAAGAAAAGGAAGATTTTCAAGGGCAGAATGAAGGGTGTTGAGAAGAAATGGCATGAATTGAAAACTCTATGCGGTGTTAGGGTTTTGCTGTATGTTGATTCTGAGTTCAATAAAGATAAGAATGGGGATGGATTGGTTAGGATACTACCAGAAAACCCTAATGAATGTCAAGAGATTATCAAGGATTTCATTAATTATGATCCAAAAACAGCAGGGAAAAGAAAAAGGGATGCCGATGAAGAAGTTGTTGATTCAGAATGCATGAGTGATAACAAGGTGAGGAAATTATGTAATGGTGATGTTAAAGAAGAGAATCAACAATTTAAATTTATTGATCAGAAGTTGAGTAATTTATCAATTGAAGAGATTCAAAGGATTGAAAGGAATTTGGAGCCCATGTTTGGTATGATTTCAGAGAGAATAGATCAGTTGATGATGGAGAAGAACAAATCTACTAGTGATCCATCTGCAAAGGGTTGTAATGAAGATGATATGATTACGAGGAAGGAATCCCCCTCTCTTCAACTTGATCCTAAATTTATGGAGAATAACAAATCTACTGAACCATTGGGAGAGGGTGGCAATGATTATGATGATATGATTATGATGAACGAATCCCCCTCTCTTCAGCTTGAACCTAAATGTGATTATCAATCTTCCTCACCTACGGAATTTTATAATTATAGTTCTGCTTTGGAGAAGGAGTTTAATTATGATGTTAATCAATGGCTTAATAATACCACTACTGATGATGGTATTGCGTTTGAGCCCTTTCCTGACTTGATCGACTTCGAGTTCCAGGGGTTGAATAATTTTGCAGGTAGCTTCACTGATATGATCAACTGCTACTGAAGAAAAGACAAGCTACTGCTGCCGACTGCTGAGTACTAGTGTTGTAGATGCACGGATTACTAGTTTCCTAATCTTGATTCGATTTGTAATGCAGTTTGTCTCCTGCATTCATAATTTCAGATGTCCAGTGTAATTCTTTTTTGATCTTGAATATCATGATTCATCTAAATGAATATTTTAGTCCTTTTTAATCTGATCGCTCCTTCGATATCTATCAATTAATTTAAGAAATCAAAAATAAACCTTTAAGAAATCAATAATAAAAATAGAATGATGATAAATAGCTGCAGTAACTAGAAATGTTGAAATTTACGGCCTTCTTAGCCCCCCGAAGGTTGAGATTTTCAGCTTCAGCAAGGAGGAGATTAAGCAGTTCAAACAAATTAGACCAAACAATTGTTGCAAACTGACAGAGCTTCAGAGAACTACTGTATATTGCGAAATCTATAGAATAGCAGAAACAATAACAATTGGAAAACATCAAACGCTCGTCAACACAGATAATAATACACTACAAGAATCTCAACGTAAACAAGATGAATAGAACAGGCAGGTGAGCTGAGATTACAGGAAATCCGATAGCAGGGATTAACACCAAAAAAGAGCTCATAAGCTCAGATAATTTCCTGTTATAACAAGTTCATCAAAAAGGGATTGTTGCTGATTGTTCAAGGAGTGGACTAATGCATAGAGTGGTCAGAGTTACCACCAGATTCATGCTGATTGTTATTTTCTTCCATTGCATCTGAGGTGGAAGCTTGATCCTTGAACAATTGAATGTGGATGTTCACGAAGAGTTAAGGATGATTCAATAGCAGTCATTTCTCTTATTTCAGGGACTCTCTCCACCTGATAGTCTGAAGTATTGCTCCAATAAGTTACCCAAGGATTAACCAGCTGCTGCTGAGAAGATGATGCTCCATTCCAAGGGTTAAGAGCAAAATTGAATCACTGACCAGGTCTACTTCTCTTTGGCAGAGCATGCATCACCAGTTGATGGTCTTGTTGGTTTGGCAAGAAAGGTGGGGATAGGCAGTTTAACAGATGGGGGATGTGTTGCATGACTGGGCCATCTGACTAGATGCACCATCATTCAAGTGTTGCTGAAGATCAGAGTATGTTACCTCAGAGGCTTGAGTGTCTGATGAAGAGCTAGAGAAACTATATTCCATATCTGCACCATAACATGTGGGTTTTGATCTTGAGCCTCAGCATCATCAGCATTTGCTTGTTGTATTGCAGCTAAGAAAGCATCTGCCTCTGCTTGTTGAATCTCAGCTTGCTGTTGCGCATGTGCAAAATGAATGCACTCATCTAGCTTATGACCAATCAAGTCACAGAAATCACAGAATATGTATGGAAAAGCATGAAATTAAAAGTTCAACCCATTAACCAGACCCACCGCATTAACACTAAATCTAATGGGTTTGTCTGAATCTGATACTTGCCTCGACAGTGACAGAAAATTTTCCGTCCGGGTGAGTCGGGTTAAAGACAAGATTTCACCATTACAAGCAAGGTATCTACACAGGTTCTCACTTGTAATTAGTTTGCCTAATTAATTCAGCGATTTCCTCCACTTTTGTGAGATGATCCTCCTTCATAAGGCTACAAAGAGGTTTGTGTGTCTGCTGTGTTACGATTTAGAGCCACACCTGTTAAAACACCCACAGATTAACAATGAAAATCTTGACTGTGCACTCGACTTGGAATAAATAATTCAAATGTACACTAACCTTGTCTTTTTTCAAGGACCCCCAAAGCTGTCTGCAACAATTCTCTTTCCTTTCTATCGGGAGTGCATCCAGCAGATTGCATTTCCTCATAAATTCCCAAAACCTAAACAACAAAAAAAAAAAACACCATTCAAGACAGAAGGGTGTGCAATAAGGCTGACATAAAGGCTAAAAGCAAAGGAAGAATTAAAAAAGGATCAATTGTTGATTGGCTAACATTGAAAGAACATGTTAAAGTCTGAATTAACTGGATTTTGGTTATAAGAAAAAATTGGCTAGGCTCATAAGATGTATCAAATGAAAGACTACAACTGACCTGGTCAAACTTTTTTGCCCTAATAAAAGCTTTCATAAGTGCGCTGTAGGTAACCACATCAGGACTGATGCCCTTCAGAAACGATAACCATATCATCATTAGTATTGGTGAAATTAGCATGATTATGAGCTTGGAAACTAGTACGCTCTGTAACCACGGAAGGATGCTTACAATTTCTTTTATGTGATGAAAAATTGATAGTGCCTCCAAATGTCTTCCAGCAATACCAAATGCGTTTATCAGCAGGTTCAGCATTATGAGGTTTGGTTCAATTCCTTCAGTTTCCATGAGCTGAAGAACCTTCACAGTTTGTTCGCATAATCCCTATAAAATGATTGGAGGGTTAAGTTATACTGCTGTCGAGTTGGATTGCGGAAAATAATTATCACAAAAACGACCAAGAAAGTGACATCTACAACAATATATACAGTGTGTCGTCATTGTGCAGTTACTCAAAAGAGAACAAGCACAAAAGAGATAAGAAAGTGAAAAATAAGACAAGTGTATTGAGCATAACCATTTGCTAATGCACAAAACATGTTCGCTGAAAGCTGTGCTCCTTCAGACTTCAAAGCCAGCACACACTCTTCAGCATTCTGAAATCTACCGTATTGCCCATAGATATCAACCAGAACAGCATAAATTGCTCCACTTCTCCAAAGTCCTCTATGCTTCATATTCTCAAAGTTCTTCTTAATCAAATCCCACTTCCCTTCTTCCCCTAAGCGGCTAATAATTGCAACGAAAATCTTAGGATCAGGATATAATCCTTCTTCTTGCATCTGAGTGAAAAATTCTAGAGCCATATCGACATTCCCACTTTTACAATGCCATCGAATTAAGGAATTATATGTCACGACGTCGGGTTTAATGCCTTCCCTTTGCATGTTCCTAAACATTGTTACTGCTTCATTCAATTCACCATACTTCCCAAATGTATCAATAATACTATTATAAACCCGTCTATCAAGCGGAATTTTGGTCTCTGTCATTTCTCTCATGAGTTCCAACGCTTTCCTCCACAACCCAGTATCCCTGTAAAGACCAATAACTTTGCTATATACATGGGAGTTCAACCTGAATCCCTCTGCCTTCATTTCAGCGATTACGAACCAAGTGTCTTCCAGCCTTCTAGCACCAACATAATATTCAAGAAGAAGTTCAAAAGTTTCTTGATTCCTAGCTATTTTTGTTTGACACATTTCGTCGAGCACATTATATGCAAGCCCTAAAAGGCCTTTCCGAAGAAATCCTCTAAGAAGGTCATTGTACGCCCTAACTTTAGGCTCAAATCCAGATTTTTTCATCTCTTGGAAAATTGAATCAGCTTCAAGAGTGCGACCGACATTTCCTAGAGACTCAATCAAAATATTATACGACGTAGCATTTGGATGAAACCCTAGAGATTCCATTTGAGCAAGTAACTCCATGCACTTATCAACATTTCCTTCTTTGCAATGCTTATGAATCAAAATATTGTAATTTTCACGAGAAATTTCCTCAGTCACACTTGAGTGCTTCAGAATCGTCAAATTCAAAGTTTTAGCAGCCTTTTGAAATCTTCTATGCTTGCATCTGGATTCAGATGTTCCGCATTTCGTAAAGGTAAGACGAGAAGAGGGAGAAAAGACGCCATGCATGGTTGGGAAGACAAGATGTGTCTCCATGCCTTAATTGAAGCTCGTCCACAGCTCTGAGGACCTGTGAAGCTTCAATAAAGTAGAATTTAAATGTAAATCACAGGAAGCACACTCTTCTAGGTTCTGTTTCGAAGAAAGTGAGAAATACTGAATCACTGATCCGTTACTTAAGAGAGACTGATGATAAACTAGATTACTGCTGAAACAGTGAAGGCCGACGATGAAAGAGAACTGCTTTTTAATAAAATGATACTGAAATTGATCGATTTTAATTGATCAGATGGCTATTTTAAAGAAATTTGAACTGTGAATCTGTTTGTTTAATGGTGTTTGACTGAAATCTGTAATCAATTTGATTGATGATCCCAAGTTTGAGCTTAATTTCATGAAATTGTGATTTCCAAAAAGCCAATTTCAGTTTCTCTGCACAAACATTGTGACGGACAAACTCACCATTTTTTCATCACTAAGGGACTCCTCCCTTTGGTCGTCGTCCAATTAGATTTAGGGCCTTTGCTCTTTCACCTTCCCATAAATAGGGCTCAACATTTGTCACCCCAATCTGGTGGCCCGACACGGCTCATCTGATATTTTGAGAGTGGATTCGTGCATTGGTTGATTGGACGCGGGTGTAAGCCTAAAAATCTAATGGATTTCGGATTTGATGCGGTATTAGTTTAAAATTTTGTTGGACATCTTCGCCCATTAGATCATAGATTCTTGAAAGACAAGGAGGTAAGTGAGGTAAAGATTCCAATACATTTGTGTGGTTCGATTTTAAAACATGCGTCCAGAGAGATTTTATTATGGAGGGAGAGTACAAGAAAGTTATGAACAACACTCTAGTATAAGGATTTCTCAGGCTATCTCTCTTATAAGTTTAGAATTCTCAATTTTTCTTTAGAAGTTTTCTCCTCCTCATATAACGGGTTACAGAGATGATGGATGACAACTCAAATTGTTCGTTGGACTTCTGGAGTGATTGCTAAACAAGCCTAATTAGCTCCCATTTTCGCTTGCTAGGCCAATCATCCTCGCAGAGGAAGGAGGCTGCCGAGACACGAGAGGCCATTTTCGCTGGAGTTGTTGTTGTCTACCTGCAGCCGAGCAAATATACATTCGCCACTTGTTCATTCAACCGGGTTTTGACTGTTCTAATCTACGTTAAATGCATATCTACGTACTTCAAACTTGATTGTTGATCTTGTTGTCCCTTTACACGTGTCATCTTCCTGTAGAAGCGGTACATATCTTGTTTTAGGGTAAAGTAGTTCTAGGGGTTTTTCTAGGGCTTCCCTCATTGTACAGAGTTATGCTCGAACCTTGGGATGCTACCATGTGGCAATGTGGTTTTCTTCGCACACTTTATACACTTGTACTTTTTATCTTTAGATGATTGTTTTCTCAATGAATTTGAATCTTAATCTGTTAAACTAAAAATCGACAATAAAATTCAAAGACCCACAATTTATAGAATATGAAAAAAATCTCAAATCAAATTACTACAGTATCAAATCAAACTGACCTCGCATGGAAAAAACATGACTGAAGACATAATCCACATTATCCCATCTAGATTATCAGAAAAGTTTAGTAAGTCCTTGATAATAAGTCTGCTGCAAAATCAGTAATAGACAATAACATCAAAAAATTCATTTTGTTTCCGGATTTAGTTGATAACCACTTATCCATTATACTTGGTTTAATTGAAGAAAAAATAGGTTGAGTTGAGGAGAGAGAATGTCGGCAAATCGGTTCCCTCAACTCGGTGAAAATTTCTTATCATTTTCGTTGTTTGACTTTCACTTTTCGAGTATAATCAGTGAGAATTTGAGTATTCTTAACAGATCTTGCAATGATTAACATTAATTTGGATGGATCCTGGTAAGAACATGAATACGATGGATCCTAGTAAGAACATGAATTTTGAAGGCAAAAATAACTTGAATAACTTAAAACTCAAGCAAACACAAGGTATGATTCGTAAAAGTTTTCTTTTATTGGTCGACTTGATTTACTGCGTATTAAATTTGTGGATGCTTCAAATATTCTGAGAAAACAATGAAAATTGACTGGTAAATGTCAAATAATCCCATTAGGGAAGGGTTTTTTCATAATTAAATTAGAGAATGAAGTGGATAAGAACTATATCAAATCTGGCAAGTGGGAAGTTATGAATCAATACTTAAGTGTTAGAAATTGGATCCCTAATTTTAGACTTGAAAATCAAAGCAACATCTAAAGCTACGATACGGCTTCATTATCCGGGATTGATTCTGGAATATAGACTAAGCAGAGCACTGGGTAATCCTGTCAAAGTTGATGATGCAACACTGAACTATCAGAATGGTTATTATGCAAGAGTTCTGGTTGAGATTGACTTAGCTAAAACAATCCCCAACAAACTATGGATCATTACAAAGTATGGTTGCTTTTCTTAAGGTGTTATTCTTACTAATCTTCCTAAATTTTGTTGGAAATGTAAAATTGTTGGCCACTAGCACTCTGAGTGTAGGGATAAATGATGAGTGCCAAATAATGTATATATTTATCCCTTTTTGTTGGCAATTTAACTCATCTTTTATGCATTAATTCTACATTTTATCCCATATTCTGTATTTTCATTGTTTTCAAGAATAAATATTTTTCTTACTTAATTTTGCATTTTTTAGGTAGTAAATAAAGATTTGATGAGTTGCGGAGCAGAAAAGAGCTGAAGAGTAGTGAAAAGCCGGAAGAAATTACGCAAGGAAGCCGCGAAGAATGGTGCGCATAAGCCCAAAAGACTAGAAATGGGCTCAAGAAGGAAGAATTGCTCTTAAAGAAGATATGGGCTTGGCATACCCAAGGCCCAAAACCCTTACCCAAACCCATTTTCTATAACCAAAACCGCCTCCATTCTCAGCCGTCATATTGGATCCAACTCATCATCCTACGGTCTCTCATTCATAGAGCATCAAAATCTGAAGTCTCTGCCAAACACCACAGCGCTGAAATTCCAAGCCTTCAGATCAGATGGTAGTTGAATCCAACGGTCGCTCCCTTGCTGTGCATCGAAGTTTGATATCTCCGCCTTACACTACAGCACCTAACTCCATCTTGAGCCGTCAGTTTCGTTGTATTTTTGCATCCAACGGTCGCTCACGATCTGTCTCAATTTCTCCGTTAGATCCGTTCAGAAGTTATCATCCTACGCCTTTCATCACCGAACATCAAGGTTCGATGATCCCTCTCAACACTCAAACACCTAAGTCTATATCCCACAAACCAAACAACCCCTAGCCAGAACCTAATCGAGCTCACCCCGTCTGCAACCACCATACCCTGCCGCACCACCATCACCACCACCTTCTTCCCTGTCGTCACCAACCCTCCTGCAACAGCCACCAAACCACCAACTCTCCACAACAACCACAACCCATCACTACTATCATCACCCCCCTCTTTCTAGCCCCCTATTTGATTGATTTTTCTTCTCACCCTTTCTCTGAAACCCTAGAAGAAAAATCAATCGATTAGGCGAGTCTAGAGTAGCAATTGGCGCGTGGGAATGGAGCAGGAGAGTCAGAGGAAGGATGGGTCGACGTCAATTTGAAGATTAGGTGAGTTAATTTCACTGTTGAAAATTAGGGTTTCATAAATTAGGGTTCTTCATTTTTGGGTATAAATAGAGGGGGTGTTGTATGTGTAGGGGGTGTTCTTGGTTAGCCGAGATACCCCCTAATTGGGTCAATTTCAATTTCAATGTCCTGTTGTGTTATGCTTTTTGCAATTCTATTTTTCACTGTTATGTTCATGTTCTTTTTATGTTAATGTTCATGTGATTCATCATGTTTGTTAAGTTCTAATTCACCACTAGGGTGAGAAGTCAACTGAACTTTGTTGGTTAGCCAATTGGGTTAGACCCTGTTGAGCTCAAAACATTTAGGTTAGTAACATTCCAAAGGTTCACTGGCTTGTGATTAGTGGTGCTTTAAACAGACCATTAATGCTAGGAGTTAGTCATAATCTAAGGGATTCACAAAGCCATATTAGTTAGAGACCTAGACCCTAAATGACCTGTGATTGCCTATGCTTTAATCAGATAGACAATGCTAGGGGTTATCCAAGGACTTTAGGTAGTTAACTAACCACATGACAGGGATGTAACCAAGGTGAACTAGCTAGGTGAAGGAGAATTCTCACCCATCTTCAGACACTTCCATCTTCAACTGTTTTGCTTGTTTTCTGTTTTGATTAAATTGTTCTTGAATTTTCTTTGTTTCTTTGCCTCTTAACTTCACTGCCTTTGGCTCACTGCCACTGAATCTTCTTTGGTTCTTTAGTTCACTGCCTGTCACTAGCTCAGCTATCTAGGAAACTTCAATACACCCCAAGTCTCTGTGGAATGATCCCTTGCTTACTTTCTATACTAAAACTTGGCCTTGTATACTTGCAAGAGTTTTTGTGTGTTTTCTAACCACACCAAGTTTTTGGCGCCGCTGCCGGGGACTCGGTAGCGGTGCCATTGTTGTTTTCTTTTTCTTTACTTTACCCTGTACATATTTTGTTTAGTTTTTTTTTTCTTTTCAGTCATTGCTACTGCAACTGTGTAGTTCTGCATCATTTGCATACTACTTGTATATATGTGTTAGCTGTACTGTTAGTTGTGGTTTTAGCTGCATCATTGTTTTATCTCACTGCATCATTGATAGTGTAACTTAGTGTAACTTGCATTAGCATCTTGCATATTGCATATTAGTTTGCATCTTAGTTTGCATATCACTGCATACCTGCAAATCATCACTGCATCTGTAGCATTGCCCTGTTGCTTTGCTCATTGTCTGTGATTTTCTCATTTTGACATTGGCTTTGCTCATTGTCTGCATATTTGGTCACTGCATTTGTAGCTTTGCTTAGCCCGGTATCTGCAAACTACTAATGTGGATTCGCTCATTGCTCTGTAGCCTTCCTCTGAAATATACCTACAAAGCACCACTACATCTGAAGCATTGGTGTGCATCTTAGCAACATCACCTGTACTTAAGCATTGAGTCTTATCATTGCAACTACCATTGAGTCTATGTTAGCTGTAATTGTCTCCCTGTAGTCAGCTGCACCTTCTCTTTGTTAGTATATCCATCTTGATGTGCTATGCTTCGCTTCAAAGAGACTGATCTTCTCTTTTGAGCCAACAGATGCTGTTACAGCCAGCCTCTGGTGCTGCTGCTGTTTTCTGTGTTGCTGCTGCTGCTGTGCTCCTGTTGCTGAGCCTGTGCTGCTGCTGTGCTCCTGTTGCTGAGCCTGTGCTGCTGCTGCTGCTTCCTGTTGCTGCTGCTAGCCTCTGGTGTTGCTGCTGCTGTGTTGCTGATGCTGCTGTGTTACTGCTGCTGCTGCAGCTGGATTGAACCAAGCCCAACTGGGTTGTGCAACTAAAACAGAACAGCTGGGCTGTGCTACAAGAGTAAGCCTAAACTTTGGCTTCTGTAAAATTTTCTGGGTTTGTAAATTAGATTGAACTGAACTGTGGGCTTGACCCAAACAAAAGTTGACAACCATTTTCAAACCCAGTTGCACTTCTTTTTGGGCTGTGTAAATTCTAAAAGTGATTATGGGCTTGTGAATTGGACTGTGGACTTAGTTACATTTTGGGCCTCAAACTGAAATTTGTTTAAACTGTGGGCTCCAACCATTCGTGGGTTTAGACTCAACTGAACCTTAAACCCCTACATTGTGAGCTTAGACCCAGACCAAAAATTTGAAAAACGTTTTAAA
>NC_039364.1:121928416-121928734 GCF_003573695.1 Papaver somniferum
ATTGGATCCAACTCATCATCCTACGGTCTCTCATTCATAGAGCATCAAAATCTGAAGTCTCTGCCAAACACCACAGCGCTGAAATTCCAAGCCTTCAGATCAGATGGTAGTTGAATCCAACGGTCGCTCCCTTGCTGTGCATCGAAGTTTGATATCTCCGCCTTACACTACAGCACCTAACTCCATCTTGAGCCGTCAGTTTCGTTGTATTTTTGCATCCAACGGTCGCTCACGATCTGTCTCAATTTCTCCGTTAGATCCGTTCAGAAGTTATCATCCTACGCCTTTCATCACCGAACATCAAGGTTCGATGATCCC
>NC_039364.1:121928744-121929972 GCF_003573695.1 Papaver somniferum
GCTGATGCTGCTGTGTTACTGCTGCTGCTGCAGCTGGATTGAACCAAGCCCAACTGGGTTGTGCAACTAAAACAGAACAGCTGGGCTGTGCTACAAGAGTAAGCCTAAACTTTGGCTTCTGTAAAATTTTCTGGGTTTGTAAATTAGATTGAACTGAACTGTGGGCTTGACCCAAACAAAAGTTGACAACCATTTTCAAACCCAGTTGCACTTCTTTTTGGGCTGTGTAAATTCTAAAAGTGATTATGGGCTTGTGAATTGGACTGTGGACTTAGTTACATTTTGGGCCTCAAACTGAAATTTGTTTAAACTGTGGGCTCCAACCATTCGTGGGTTTAGACTCAACTGAACCTTAAACCCCTACATTGTGAGCTTAGACCCAGACCAAAAATTTGAAAAACGTTTTAAAATTTTAAAACCCAACTGAGCTCCCCTAATCAAATCATAAGCCTAAACTAAAAGCCCAATTGGGCTGTGTGATTGTGTTTAATTTGTGGGCTTGCAATAATTTTTTGTTTCAAACTGTGGGTTTAAACCCAAGATAGGACTTGCACCTGAATTGTGGGCTTAGACCCCAAACAAATTTGAACTTCCTGCATTCTGGGCTTGACCCAAACTAAATCTGTAAAACGTTTTCAAGCCCAGATGGGCCTAAGCTTTTGGCTATTCTGTTAGCCCAAAACCCAACTGAAACTGAATTTCTGGGCTTGTTTCTGAACTGTGGGCTTGACCCAAACAAAAAAATTGAAAATTTGAACTAGTTAGCTGGGTTTTTCTCCCAATCTGAAAACCCACCTTTTTCCCTAAAAACCAAAAAGTTTTTTTTTCCCATTAAAACCAAAAGGCTTTTTCCCATAAAAACCAAATGTTGTTCATTCCCTTAAAAACCAAAATTTTCCCAAAAAAGTCCAATCCCATTAAAAACCAAATTTTCTTGTATAGAGTCTAGTAGATAGTTTCTTAGTTAAATCTTTTGTTTCTCTTGTACATATTTTGCTAATCCAATGTGACTCTTAACTGAAATATGTTGGATTTTTGCCTTGAATAACGGAGTTTTAATTCTGCTTTCGCCGAAATCGGGTATTCTCTCTCCTTTTACTCTACTCAGCATGTCCCTTTCCATATGTTGCATTTCAATTCTTTCCATATTTTGAAACATTGAGGACAATGTTTAGTTTAGGTTTGGGGGTATAGAGTAGATACCATGATAATATGCCATAATCGAAAA
>NC_039364.1:121930489-121988582 GCF_003573695.1 Papaver somniferum
ATATCAGAAAAATACCAAAAAAATCAAGTATTTATCAATTCCATTCTCTCTTGTTCCAAAAATAAAAGAGAATAGTCAATGTAAATAAGAGTCATGTAAATAGTCATCTTTTGTGTTTTTGTGTTGTAAGCAAGGAGGGTGTATGCCATTGATGTACAACGCGAGTAATTGTGAAATACCTCCAACTCATTCACAATTCTCGTAAAGTCCGGACAGCTAGCTAGATTTCGACCTCAGTTCTTAGCCTGAGAAACTATCTCTTGGTGATTAGTAGTCATAACTTCAGATCTTTCTTTACACATGTGTAGATACACTTTACACTCTTATCACATGTCTTTTTTTGTTATCAGTGCTAGGATTGTGCCTTCGATAGCTAGATTGACATCTCCATTTTGCTGTGAGCTTAAACTGTTTTGCACATGTCACATTTCATGGAATATGAGCTTATATTTTGTCCTTAGGTTTTGTAGGCACACCTCTGGTAAACCTTCACGAGACTTCACTCGTCCACTAGGGACACTTAGTGGTTTAAAAGGCTTAGTGCATACGCTAAATGCATTCGAGAGACCAGCGACAGTGGTATAGGTAGGATTTCCTTAGTTTTGTTTTACTTGAGGACAAGTAAAATTCAGGTTTGGGGGTATTTGATGAGTGCCAAATAATGTATATATTTATCCCTTTTTGTTGGCAATTTAACTCATCTTTTATGCATTAATTCTACATTTTATCCCATATTCTGTATTTTCATTGTTTTCAAGAATAAATATTTTTCTTACTTAATTTTGCATTTTTTAGGTAGTAAATAAAGATTTGATGAGTTGCGGAGCAGAAAAGAGCTGAAGAGTAGTGAAAAGCCGGAAGAAATTACGCAAGGAAGCCGCGAAGAATGGTGCGCATAAGCCCAAAAGACTAGAAATGGGCTCAAGAAGGAATAATTGCTCTTAAAGAAGATATGGGCTTGGCATACCCAAGGCCCAAAACCCTTACCCAAACCCATTTTCTATAACCAAAACCGCCTCCATTCTCAGCCGTCAGATTGGATCCAACTCATCATCCTACGGTCTCTCATTCATAGAGCATCAAAATCTGAAGTCTCTGCCAAACACCACAGCGCTGAAATTCCAAGCCTTCAGATCAGATGGTAGTTGAATCCAACGGTCGCTCCCTTGCTGTGCATCGAAGTTTGATATCTCCGCCTTACACTACAGCACCTAACTCCATCTTGAGCCGTCAGTTTCGTTGTATTTTTGCATCCAACGGTCGCTCACGATCTGTCTCAATTTCTCCGTTAGATCCGTTCAGAAGTTATCATCCTACGCCTTTCATCACCGAACATCAAGGTTCGATGATCCCGCTCAACACTCAAACACCTAAGTCTATATCCCACAAACCAAACAACCCCTAGCCAGAACCTAATCGAGCTCACCCCGTCTGCAACCACCATACCCTGCCGCACCACCATCACCACCACCTTCTTCCCTGTCGTCACCAACCCTCCTGCAACAGCCACCAAACCACCAACTCTCCACAACAACCACAACCCATCACTACTATCATCACCCCCCTCTTTCTAGCCCCCTATTTGATTGATTTTTCTTCTCACCCTTTCTCTGAAACCCTAGAAGAAAAATCAATCGATTAGGCGAGTCTAGAGTAGCAATTGGCGCGTGGGAATGGAGCAGGAGAGTCAGAGGAAGGATGGGTCGACGTCAATTTGAAGATTAGGTGAGTTAATTTCACTGTTGAAAATTAGGGTTTCATAAATTAGGGTTCTTCATTTTTGGGTATAAATAGAGGGGGTGTTGTATGTGTAGGGGGTGTTCTTGGTTAGCCGAGATACCCCCTAATTGGGTCAATTTCAATTTCAATGTCCTGTTGTGTTATGCTTTTTGCAATTCTATTTTTCACTGTTATGTTCATGTTCTTGTTATGTTAATGTTCATGTGATTCATCATGTTTGTTAAGTTCTAATTCACCACTAGGGTGAGAAGTCAACTGAACTTTGTTGGTTAGCCAATTGGGTTAGACCCTGTTGAGCTCAAAACATTTAGGTTAGTAACATTCCAAAGGTTCACTGGCTTGTGATTAGTGGTGCTTTAAACAGACCATTAATGCTAGGAGTTAGTCATAATCTAAGGGATTCACAAAGCCATATTAGTTAGAGACCTAGACCCTAAATGACCTGTGATTGCCTATGCTTTAATCAGATAGACAATGCTAGGGGTTATCCAAGGACTTTAGGTAGTTAACTAACCACATGACAGGGATGTAACCAAGGTGAACTAGCTAGGTGAAGGAGAATTCTCACCCATCTTCAGACACTTCCATCTTCAACTGTTTTGCTTGTTTTCTGTTTTGATTAAATTGTTCTTGAATTTTCTTTGTTTCTTTGCCTCTTTGCCTCTTAACTTCACTGCCTTTGGCTCACTGCCACTGAATCTTCTTTGGTTCTTTAGTTCACTGCCTGTCACTAGCTCAGCTATCTAGGAAACTTCAATACACCCCAAGTCTCTGTGGAATGATCCCTTGCTTACTTTCTATACTAAAACTTGGCCTTGTATACTTGCAAGAGTTTTTGTGTGTTTTCTAACCACACCAATAAAGCTCAAAAAGAGTCAAATGTTGAGCGAGTGAATCCTTCTTCTGCTGGGAAACAACAAGAAGTTATTCAACCTCCTAAAGAGGTTGCGGAACCTTTTGATATTTTTCAAACTCCAGTTAGTCAAAAAGTTCAAGTTGGAGATATTGTTCTTCATTCAACCAGTACCATATCTATCTCAAAATGAAAATTTTATCCAACTACAAGTTGATAATGCAGTTGAAGAAGTGGGGTTAATTACCTCAAAAGTACTTCAAGTAGTAGAAGGAAATTCCTTAGACAAGAGTGTGTGTCAATGGTACCAATGGTATTGTGTCAGCTGAAAGAGTTCCAACCCCATCATGGTCAAGAGTTTTTCAAAGACCTTCAACTCCTACATCTACTAGTAATGTTGAAGCTCCAAAAAAGGTAATTACAAAAACTCCAATCAGGTATAATTTTAGAAATAATCCAGGAAAGGGAGGCACTATAGGCCTCCAATCCAAGCAATGAAAGTCCTATTTTGGTTAAGAGGCCTTAGAAGGCCAAGGTCTCAAAATAAATTATGGTCTCCAGATAATCAATTTAGTCCATCAATGGTTTGGATAGTTGAACCTAAAGTTTTTTGTGAAGCTTCTTTCTGCAATAAGTTGAATTTACCTGCAAAGCATGGTGATTCATAATTCAATTTCAAAAAAAAGTAGTCTATCAATAGTTTGGATAGTTTAACCTAAAGCTTTTTTTGAAGCTTCTTTCTGCAATAAGTTGAATTTACCTGGTATGCAAAGCATGGTGACTCACAATTCAATTTCAAATAAAAAAGGGAATATCTAGTTATTTTGGAATAAAATTTTACCTACTCCCACAGTTGTTTCAATGTCCAGTCAGATGATTACAATTGATATTGGTAGTACCCTGATCTCTGGTGTGCATTCTCATGTTGGTATAGTTCAAAGAAGAATTCTTTGGTCTGAGATGGAAATAATTAGTGACTTGAAACAACCATGGTTAATTATTGGTGATTTTAATTCTCCGACTTCTTAAGAGGAGAAGATAGGTGGTAAAAGCCCAAATAGAATATCAATGACATATTTTAATGAATGTTTAAATAAATGTGAATTGTTGCAAGCTCCAAAACTCGGTACTCAATTCTCTTGGTCAAATTTTCAGCATGGCAGTAAGAGGATTCTTTGTAATCTTGATAGGGTTGTGTTTCAACCAATCATGGATTCAAAAATTCCCTGATTGGGGTTATAAAGTTGGATTGAGGGTTTCTTCAGATCATGCACCCCTCATGGGTGGAAGTATTAATATGCCAAAACCAGTAAATACTCCATATAAGTTCCAAAAAATGTGGTTGTCTCGTCCAGAGTTCCTGAATGAAGTGGAGAAATGCTGGTCTAAATACATTAATGGTGATCCTGCTTTTATTTTTCAAAGTAAGTTAAAGAAGTTAAAAAAAAGGTTCTTCAAGATTTGAATTAGAGGGTATTTGGGAATGTCCATGTTCAAATAAAGAATGCTGAAAAAAAGGTTCAGGAAGCAATGGTCATTCTGATAACAATCATTTTGATTCTGATGCTCTGGATAAATTAGTTAAAGCTCAAAATGAATATAACTCAAGAGAAGTGCAACTTAACACACTGTTGAATCAAGAGTCTAGAATTAGATGGGTTAAAGAAGGAGAAGCCAATACTAACTTCTTCCATACCAATCTCAAGATAAGGAAAGCCATGAACTGTATAAGTGAACTTCCTGATGAGTATGAAGATGTTATCTCTGATCAGAAGAAAATATCAGATGTTTTGGTTCAATACTTTGAGAAGAAATTTGAACTTTAAAAAAATGAAAATGTTGATTCACTACTTGATGTTATCCCAATAGTAATATCCCATGAAGATCAAAGCATGTTAGACAAAATTCCAGACGAGGAAGAAATTAAAGATACTCTTTTTAATATGGATCCTGACAGCTCACCAAGACCTGATTTCTTTTCTGGTTATTTCTATTGGGTTTGTTGGCATATTATCCATCATGATGTGGTCAGAGCAGTACAGTTTTGCCAGGGGAGAAAATTTATACCCAAAGGTCTTAATTATAACTTTCTGGTTTTACTTCCTAAGATAGAAGGTACCAAATTTCCAAAACAATTTAGACATATTGTCCTGAGCAATGTAAGTTTCAAGATTTTTACAAAACTCATTACCACAAGAATGAGTACTTTAATGTCAAAACTAATTTCTTCTCAACAAGTAGCTTATATCAAGGGCGGATGCATACAAGAGCAGATTATGTTGGCTTCTGAAATGGTTAAGGAAATCCAAAATAAAAGAAGAGGTGGAAATGTGGGGCTAGGAATTCTCAGGCATATGATTCAGTTAGCTAGGAATTCTTGTTGAAGGTTTTAAGTAAATATGGATTCGATCTCTAACTCTTGGTATGAGTGGTTACATACTATTCTTAAGTCAGCTAAAGTTTCTGTTATGATTAACGGAGGTCTTCGTGGTTTCTTTTCAGATGGAAGGGGCTTAAGACAGGGTGATCCTTTGTCTCCAATATTATTTGATTTAATGGAGGATTTTAAGCAGAAATTTAACTCAGATGGTGCAAAATATAGATATTGCTCCCATGGTAGTTAGGAAAGGAATTCATCATACTCATCTGTTTGTTTTGCAGATGATGTATTTATCTTCTTCAATGGTGGTAAAAAAAAATCTTTACAATCTTCTAAGGTTACTACATGAGTATCAAAAAGCTTCAGGTCAGATTGTTAACACAGCTAAAAATAAGATGTTCATTAAAGGTACTTCATTTGTTAGAAAAATTCAAATTCAACAGATGATGCAAATGGAGCTAGGTAGTTTTATCCTGGTAGAGTCAAAACTTCTATTGTATGTCCAATGACGGAGATGATGCAAAAGAAGCTTGCAACATGGAAGGGTAAACTATTATCATTCCGAGAAAGGCTAGTGCTTGTTAAATCAGTATTATGTATCATTCCCATATATAATATGGCAATTTATAGGTGGCCATCATCTGTAATGAAGATTTGTGAAAGAATAATAAGGAACTCCTTTGGGCTGGTGATATGGTGAAACAAGGAAATATACTACTTTAGCTTGGGCGAATGTTTGTACACCCTACAGTGAAGGAGATTTTGGCATTCAAAGATTATAAATTATTAACAGAGCACTTCTAATGAAGATGATGTGGAAAATTCTAAAATCTAATGAAGTATGGGCTCTATTCATCAGGGCTAAATTTCAAGGATATAAATGATCAATAGAGTACAAATTGGAAAATGTCTTCAATCTGGCCAGGTCTAAAATGGGCTTGGGATTCTTTAAAAGAAATGTGTTGAAAATGGCCAAGAAATTTCACTATAGTTTGATCATTAGATTGGAGATTCTCCCCTCATAGAAAAAGTTGGTTTTACTTCATAAGTGAGGGATAACATACATCTTAAAGTTGCAGATATACTGGTAGGGAATGAGTGGGTAATTCCTAATGATATCAGACAACTCCTCTCATCCTTTTGTCTGCCAGATGTCGGAGGTGGTAATGATGAATTGGTCTGGATTGGTGATCTCAAAGGAGGTTTTACTACTTCTTCAACAATAGAAATAACAAGAAGCAAGAAGCCAAAACTGCAATGGCCTAAGAAAATCTGGAATTACTTTCTTCACCAAGTAATGTATGAAGGTTGATGCAAGGGGTATATGTGGATGACTTAATAATGGTGAATAAAGGATATGAAATTGTTTCTAGGTGTTGTATATAAGAAAAAGCTCAAGATAGTATGAATCACTTCTTATGGAGTTGTAACTTCAGTTCTGATATATGGATTTGGATATGCTCCATATTTGAGCTTAACTGCCCAAAATCCTTTGATGATATTTGGAAAAGTGCTAAGAACAAGAGCCATTTGATAAAAGAAGTATGGATTACATCCAGCTGTTCTATCTTAAAAGAACTATGGTTTCAGAAAAAAAAATAGAAAGTTCTTTGACGAAGTAATGTCAAATAAACAACACTTCAAAAGTAGAATCATGAAAATGGTGTATGAAGGTGGAATCAAAGCAAACAAATGGGATCATAATTATGATCAGGAAATAATTTCTTTCTCCAACTTGGGACCAAGATGCATTAAATTGAAGGGATTAAACTCTGTCACTGGTATCCTCCAAGTATTGGTGCAACATTATTGTGTTGTGATGGGGCTTCCTTTGGAAATCCTCATCTTGCTGGATTTGGTGTGGTTGTCAGAGACCATCTGTGTCAAGTAATATGCACTCTTACTTGTGGTTTATGGGTTACTACAAACTACATTGCAGAAGTTTTTGCAGTCGAATGTGTTGTTGAATTAGCAGTTGAATGGAAGCTGGATCATATTATTATTAACTCTGATTCTCAAACAGTAATATATGAGTTTGTTACTGGTAAAATTCCTTGGTTCATTAAAATGAGATGGAGCAAAGCAGCTGTAAATGTTTTGTCTATAAGGTTCTGTCACTATTACAGAGAAACCAACTTTTCTGTTGATGATATTGCAAAGAAAGGGACTCAGTTTTGTGCATCTGAAAGACATATTTATATGGGAAGACCTCCTCTTCTTGTGAAAGTTGAAATGCCAGGTATTGATCACTACAGATTCAGCTGAAAAAATTGAAAATCTCCGGAGTTGGGCTTAGTTGGGTTTTGTTGTTGGGCCTGTTTTTTTGGCCTTTTTTTAGTATCTCATTTTTTCTCTTCATCCTTAGGGAAATTCCTATGGTAATGTTCAAATAAAAATTTTGTTTGGGCCATGTGGATGACCAAACAGGTTTCTCCACTACGGGAACAACACTGCGCGGTTGATCATCAAGCGCCCGGTAGGGACACACGCTGACGTATGTAGGTTAAACGCGGAGCTGTAAAAAAAACACGCTGGCGTTCAAGACAAAAACGCTCGATTTTCCAACGTCCATATTCTCAATATTATAGTTTTGAAAACTATAAATTCCTGTAACTGAATTCATTTTCAGTCACACCACTACTATTTCCTTCTTCTAAAACTTTTCTAAACCAATTTTTTTTGGTACAGTATGAGAAATTTTATAAGAAAAACGGTCAATACTATAAAGAAGAAAAGAGATCGAAGAAATGAAACGGCACCGCAGCCTGCCATAGGTGTAGATTATTCTCAAAATAGGGAAGAAGAGTTTGCTTTGCAGAGCGTCTTTGCCGCTCCATCATCAGTCCAAGTTCATGTGTCGGGGCATCAAGATCGGTCTGAGGGTTATTATAGAACGCGAGGTGGATTTTCAGACTTAGGTTGTTTATAAAGGTTTACCCCCTCGAGTTCGAGAAAGGGTTGATAGATATCTCTGGCGTGCGCTTCATAGTGTGAAGCCTAGAAGAAACAATAACAAATACGACAACATTGGTAGAAAGGTGGTGGCCGACGATGCACACGTTCCATTTTATGGATTTTGAAATTGGTAAGCTTGTTTAACTTAACTTAAATTTTATTTTTTAAAATAATTATTAAATAATCAAAAGAATTAATCATAGTTGATATTATTAATTAATGTAATAGGAATTACGCCCCTTGATTTGTATTTCATTTGTGGGATCCCAAGTGGAGTAGGAGAGACGGCACCATTCAACCAAAACGATTGGATATCAAATAGTAAATATGAGACGCTTTTTCCCTAGTTTATATAATCATAAATACGTGAAGATCATAAAGAATTGAAAGGAGGTGGGATTAAATGTTCAGCGTTGAAGTCTTTCCTTGCCCAAAACAGAAACCCAGAAGATGTAGATGACTATCCTGAACCCTAAAGGGTGTTTATGTTATGGGTATTGAGTCAGACGTTCTTTCCAAACTCAACTTCTGTTGCTCGTGTTGGTTGGATTTCATCATTAAAAGATTTTGACTAAGCACCATATTTTGACCGGGGTTCTGCAATTTTAGCAGAAATGTACTGTGGGCTGGATATCAAAAATTTATTTTTAAGTTTAAATATTTTTTATGAACAAATGTAGATTAAGTCAAAATACTAAAATTATGGAGTAATTTGAAGTATTGGTGGTATACCTACTTCCATGTTGGTAAACCAATCCTTAAAGACGATACCCATAGATTTCCAATCTTGTACATGTACGTCTCGACCAACTGGGAGAAGGACACTGGCAGCGATGTCTCGGGTTCTAGTTTTGTTCAGAGGTTTCAACAGATGAATCGGAGCCACAAGAATGTTGTTGTTCACACTTATATTGATTTTCCTGAGTATGGTCATAATGATGGACAACATTTTCTTGATTATTCTCTCCGTAGAGTTGATTTTACACTCCAGAAACAAAAAGAGGGGTTTGGTACCTGGGAGAAAGACTGCAGTACCAAATACAAGGTATATATGCAATTGCAATTAACCCTACACAACAGATGCAAACCTCTGGATCAGATTTTCATCGGCTGAGAAGAACCAATTGGGAGAGGTATGAACTAAGTACAAAGAGGGATATTGGTGAAGCACATTATGTCAACCGGTACATGTCGATTGCGAAGCCTGTAATTGGTACACACAACATGCACATGTATGGGTTTGATTTCCCAAGATTATCACGCCTGTCCCATAATGCAAATATCGTTCCTAACTAGCCACCTCCAAAAGAGCCATGCTTTATGACTTACCCCACCAAGGGTGCAAGTTCTTCATCATCTTCGTCAAATATGCCCGAAATTCGTTGGGAGATGCCAAGTATTTATTCACAAGATGAGCCAACAGTGATCCCCATTGTTTCCCAAGCTATGGAACGTGATTATCCTTACTACAATGTGACTGCGAGTTACGAAGAGTTGCAGAGCCGACTGAACGATTTGTATTGGGTGAATCGGCAAATGGAGGCTATACACTTGGATGTGTGTCGTAAATTGTGACGGACCGGAAAATTACGCTAGGCGCGCCTGGGCGCGCAGGCCGTAACTCCCCCGATGCGCCATGATGATGCTACGATCCGGGCCTTAAGGCTAAAAAAATGCACTTTCATTTTCCCTCGCAAGCATGCTCGACGAGCATGATGTGGCTAACTTAGATTCCACACCGTTCCAAACTTACCCTTGTTCTGCAAAGGGTTTATTAAGTAAGCGAAACTTTCTTCAAACGGCAAAAACGGCCTTTTCAGGCCCTAAAATATGGAATTTGGCTAAAATTCTAAGGCCGTGATCCATGGATCACGTCTTGATCGTTGGGTCGTTTCCAATTAATTTAGACACGTCTTGAGCTAAATTACGACAATCAGGTTTTTAACCTCCAGATAGGCTATAGCTTGCACATTTGCATCAACTTGTCTCATCAAGGTTGGCCACAATCATTTTTTGCATCGCATCACCGATCTTAGATGATATGAGAGGCCAATGTGTCGCAATCATCTCTCAAATAGATGATATGACTGACAAAGTGCTGGACCGGCAATGTTGCAACTCATTGCGGCTGCCTACGTACCCTTCCATACTCTAAAGGGATCAAGCACATACCGTAGTTCATCCTCAAAGGGACCGACAACTTAATCCAAACTCGTTTACAAGGCCGTGACCTAGCAATAATGGTAATGGCCTCGTCCGTATAGGCCGTTTCGTCAAAATGCACAATAATTATGCATTATCAGGTCCGCGGCGTGGCATTATGATGCCTAAGCATCAAATGCCCTCTTGAAAAGGCTACACAACTATAAATGAGCCTTAAGTATCATTTATACTCTTCCGGCTAAGCTATGAAGCTTACTTGGTGCATGGTCCGCATATGCACCTTCAACCAACTACCCCTCCCTATATATGTTAACTTGACATTTTTACAACTGGGAAAAGGGGAGCAAACTGACATGCTTGCTTCACTATTCATGTGTAATGATTGCATATTCACACAATGATTGTGTGCAATGATTGCGCATTAGCATAATGACTGCGTGTAATGATTGTGTATTCGCACAATGATTGCATGTAATGGTTGCGAATTAGCATAATGATTGCGCAACACTCGTTCGGCCGGGCCTCTTTGGCCTAATGCACAATGATTGTCCGATATTGGCTTTAGGCCAATAGCTTTCATAATGCGCAATGATTACGCTGCAAGCTTAAGGCCACCTACCCAACTGGCCTATTGCATCATTTGATGCGAGATTTGGCTCTTGGCCAAATGCCAAACACAATGCGCCATTTCGGCGCGGTATTGGCCTTAAGCCAATCTACCTCTTACCAACCAACGGAAGCTTTGGATGAAGCTTCATCTCAGGCCATGGCGCATCTTTTAGCATGCGCCATGCTAAAAAACACGGGGTGTTACATAAATGCCACGAGGACACAATGTTTGGATTGAGTCCAACTGTAAATGATGATGGGCGTTCACCGTCTACCGATTCCACCAGGAGCAACAAATCATTGCACGATAGTGATAATACAGTGGTGGGAGAAACACAAGTACGACAGAGTTCTTCACCACATATACGACACAATACTTCACCACAAACTGTGCATGTATCTCAACCTCAAGTATTTCGGTTAGATCCTAGGCGCATTTCATCATCATTCTAGCCCTACAACCCAAATGACTGCTACAATATTACACCACCGCCACAACAACAACAAACATCTTATATGCTTGGAGGACCGAGTGCTTTCCAATCGACTAATGTTGTTCAACCAGTTTTATCCCCTTCTGGAAATTTATTTAATATGTTGGAAAGTGGGGATATCCCAGGTCTTGGAGAATTCTTGACTCCAGAAGATAACAATGGGGGAGCTAGCGATGAGCGACGTTAGAGAGATTGTAATTTTTAATTCTTCTATATTTGTAATTTTAGTTTTAAAAGTACGAAGGTCTGAATTAAATGAAAATACATATGTTTCAAATTAAGCGTTTTACATTAGCTTCACTGAATTATGGAGGACTACCTTAGCTTCACTGATGAGAAGTACTAGGTGGAACAACAACTACAAAGAAGGGGTTGAAACTATTCAACACCTTAAGGATTTCGAAACATTTTCCGAAAGGAAAAGCCACATTTTTCCATCTTCACCATTCAACCAAAGATCTTGTTACCATCTCAGCATCAGTTTCACCTCTCAGTCTATATCAATTGGCATGCATCATTAAAGATACAAACTCACTTACTTCTTTCTTAATTATACAAAAAGGATTTTCTATTTCGCATATAGCACGACGACTCGCTTTACGGGTGTCACTGCAGAACCCGTCGTGAATAACTTCCCAGAAATTCACCCATGGATAGTTTGCAGAAGCAAGCGAGTAAATAAAAAAAACATAGTTTCTGCAAATAGATTCATCTTTTTATTTAGTATACGGAGCTCGCCGAACTAACAAGGGCCGAGACATTTTCAAGAATTGAAGAATTTGTTGAATTTGAAGAATTTTTTTGAACTCAGAGAAGAAGAGTAAAGAAGACTAGATGTGTGCATTTGGAGATGAAATTGAGAGTATTTATAGAACTTAAAATTCTAACCGTCGGATGACAAGGATTTACAACCCTCCAGATGTAGTCGTTGGCGGTTTTGTGTCAAATGCTGGAGATTTTAATACAGACGCCGGCGTGTGAAGTAACATCGGGAGATTTTGCCACAAGCGCCAGCTTTTATGCCAAGCTCGCCCGGTCTTCCATCGCGCGCACGCTTATTCTTCCATTTCACTCAACAAACCAACAAATTTGTTGGTTTGTCCATCCGTTTTTCATGTTTGTTGAGTCCACAGTGGAATCAAAATCAACAAATTCTTGTTTTGTTGAGTCCATAGGAACTGCTCTTAGCGGTTGTAATTCCTTTTATCAAATTATTAAAATTGTGTGATTAAAAAAAAAACCACTGCTCTTCACTTCATCAAGCTCGACAGCCTCAGCTACTTAAGGACTAGAACGTCATTTCTTATAGAATCGGGGGAAACCTCCCATTTGTCTCTGTCTAGGGATGCACATTGGGTAGGGTGGTTAGGATATGGCATATTTCTCCACCTTACCCGCTAAATGACGGGTAAGAAAAACTTTACCCACCACGCTACCCGTCATTAAGCGGGTGAGATCCAATCCGACCCATCAAATAGCGGGTCAGATAGGGTAGGGTGGCGGGTATACCCGTTGTTTTTTTTTTTTGAAGTACTGAAACTTTTTACATTTAAAGATATGGGTTTTAGCTAGAAATCATGAATCAATGAAAATCTATACAACCATGAAGAGACAATTTATCAATCAGTTAACATATGACCAGAGTTTTCAAAAATCCCATTCGCCTTTTGCTCCCATCCCTAACAGAATCCCATTGAAACTCTTCCTCCATGTGGAACAAACTAAATTCCTATGAGAAATTTCATCAATCAGTTAACATGCATGTTAATTTCTCAACTAAATCCCTAAATCATACTATTATTCAACTGATTACTCATATGTTGTGCTTCTCACTGGATTTCTGAGTAAGTTGCTAGTATTATTAGAAAAATTAGTAGATAGATAAGTTACCTGTTGTAATTCCTCGTTAGACGGAGATAGAGCAGGAGAAAGGGGTTTCGTTAAAAGTCCAATTGAATGAGTTCTCCACTTCAGTGTTCGATTTGGTCGAGGAGCAGAAGAAATAAGAGATAAGAGAAAAAACAGGTTCAGTTTTTACCCTGATATCTTTAAAAATAACAATAAAAATGGGCAAGAGTAAAAAACAATGGAGGGCTTACATGCTCGTTACAAGATATTATGCGGATAGGTTCGGTAAATTTCGAGCTTCACCCGTCACCCTATCCATTCTATGGCGGATAAAGAAATCTTTAACCGTCACCCTACCCATTAGCGGATAGGATAGGATACGGATAAAACAATGGCGGGTAGGATAGAAATTCGGGTACGGATAGTGCACTCCAAACTCTGTCCGTCAACTTGGGTGAACCTTGTCCGGATACGTGACTCGACCCAAAAAAAACTCTGGATTTTTATGACGAGGGTTTTTCTTTTGGCGCTAAAAAAGGAAAACCTCTACTTCCAATATTCAGAATAGAAAAAAACTAAACTGTCTACGTTATTGCCTCTCTTTTATATATCGATTCACAATTTGCTTGGGAAAAAAGAAAAAAAATGAAATTAGTGTGAAACGATTGAATTTTTTTAATTAAAGGTTTTGAGTTGGAGGACAGAAAAATTGTCAGCTTTCATGGGGCAAGGGCTTCTAGGAATTATATTAAAAATTCAAGAATTGGAGCTTCTGGAGGTGGAGGAGGAGCATTAGGAGCTGTTAGACATTCAAGTTCTGTTCCTAAAGTTTGTCCCAGAATTCCTCAGTTTTCAAAGAAAGTACGAGCTAATTTTGATTTATTCAATTCTGGGTTTTATTTTCTTATTGTTCTGAGGTCATAGGGTTTGAGAATTGTGTACTTTTTAGTCAATTAGATTTATTTCTTGCCTTTTCTTAGTGCAATACGTTGGGTTTGGGAAATTTATGCTCAACTTTGAATTATGGGTTTGGGTTTGTGTACTATTAGTAACTTCAATTTTTGGTTTGAGGGTTTTACTGGATGTCACAGTGTAGTAATCAGGTAGAGAAATTGTATGCGTGATTTTCACCTATGCTGTTTGATTCTCATGTGGTGGTCTTATGTTTGATTTTTGAACAGTTTTAGTCTGGATATGGAGTTGTTAGAGTAGGATTCTCTATGTGTCCTGGCATTTCACTGAATTAGCTTCTCTAAGCTACTTAAAAAACAACATCTGGGGGCATAGGAGGTTTCATTTGTGCACATTCATTTCCTCCGTGCTTGATAGCACCTTGGAAGTTATTTGGTTTAAAGTTCATCTCGAGTTCTTTTCAATGTGGTGATGAACCTGGCTCAGGCTCCGCGCCGCATCAACCATGCCTGGTAGTCCTGTACTTGTCTTCACTGGCTAACATGACTGGATACAGGAATATCCTTAAGTTGTAGCTACATCTGAATCACAAGAATACAAGATCACTTCCTTGTGGTCTTAGATCCCACATAGGGGTTATGTTATTACTGGACAAAGTTATTTTTGTAGTGTTTACTAAGTATGGTCCAACTTAGAAGTTGGTCTACTAGGAAATAGTGGATGTTGATATTTGGAATGTTTATTATGACTGTTGATACACCTTAGAACTCTATGTTCTTGCAAGAACTTACGGTTTTATTACTTTTCGTTCTTTTATTTGGGGTCACAATGTTAAGGTTTTTTAGTTGCTGTTGACATATATTAAACAATCATATTATGTTGGATGAAGTACATACCCTTTTTATCTTGTGTATAGTTGGCTTCTTTATCATGCCGTTGTTTGTGGGGTTTTTGAATTTACTTCATTGTAGTTGTCATTGGCTGTGGATCATTCTTTTAATGTCTGATATCAAATACTAATCAAATAAAAAAAACAGAAAAACAAGTACCATTTCTTTGACTGAAAGACAAGCTTGTTTTACTTCTAATTAGCCTATATGTGTTTGCACTGTAGGGAAGAATCTTTACAGCAGCCTTTTTAGGCATAGTTATTTCTGGAGGAGCTTATGTGAGTACCGCGGATGAGGCAACTTCGAGGTATTATTTTTTTTTCTTCCTCATTTAATCCAAACACTTATTCCCCACTATAAGTTTACCAAACAGTATTTTTGTTGCTAGGGGGTTCCTCTGTCTGATTTATTGATCATGTATTTTTGGTTCTTATGTCTCTATACCTTCTATGGATGTACTTGAACATGAATTGTTTTACACTTTTACTCACGGAGGGCCACTGCTTTTCCTTCAGTTTTACACACTGTAATCAGCTTTTGCTGATAACTTATCTGCAAACAGCCAGCTTAATGCGCTTGGTGTAGTGGGTGGCTACTTTCAATGGTTTCATTTAATTATTGTGTATTTGGTGCAGTGGGTGGTTATCTTCAGCAACAAAGCTTGTGAATCCATTCTTTGCATACCTCAATGCTGAGACTGCTCATCGTTTAGCTGTTGCAGCAGCGGCTCGTGGTTGGGTCCCAAGAGAGAAGAGGCCGGACCCATCCATATTGGGGATGGAAGTATGGGGTCGGAGGATTTCAAACCCTATCAGTATTTCTGCTGGTTTTGATAAAAATGCGGAGGCAGTTGAAGGTTTATTAGGGAAGGGTTTTGGATTCGTAGAGATTGGGTCCAGTGACAAAGTCCCACATGGAGGAAAAGTAGGTCCAGACATTCTGGATGTCAATCTTGGGAAGAATAAGACTAGTGAAGATGCTGCCGCTGATTATGTTGAAGGAGTTCACACTTCGTCCCAGTAATGCCGATTACTTGGTAAGTATTTACCATTCTATTCTGAACTCACATTAGCCTTTAGTTTGCTGGGGTTTCTTCCTCATGTCATAAATATAAAAAAGTGTTCACTGGATAATCTGGGATTTCAACTCCAGTATTAGTGATTCAGTTGACTGCAGTCATTTCTTTAGAAAATGAAGAGATTACATCTTCATTTCATAGTTACTTTTCATCAGAAATACATAGGTCGTAAATATATAAACATGAATTTGGGTGGTGATCATCCTCATGGTGAGGAGAACATTGTTACTACATCATCTCCATCTAATACCCATCTCCTCAGGCCTATGCATCATATAAGATTTTTCTCCTATTAGTTAAATTTTTTTTTTTATTTTTTTATAAGCACTAGTTATCTAAGTTGACGTAATACATAATATACACTGTTTGCTTATAGAGTAAAGAGAAGGCGAATAAGCTGGGAAGTACTAACTAGGAAATAGATACCGAAGTGACGTGTCTCCGTTCTTTTCTAGAAAAGATGCTGAACTTGTATCTTCCAGGCTTGGCTGAACTGTTGGCATGTGTCTGAGATTCATGCCTTCCTCCAATTTTGTTTCATTTTTTAAGTACGTTTCCGAGGTCTCCATGGCGACATGGATATTTGCCGACTAGATCCGCAATTAATCACCGGCCTGCATGAATTTTCGATTGTGTGTATACAGACAACATTATATTGCTTGTTTGATATTAAATTCATATACAGGTTACCAACATTTCATCACCAGATACTCCAGGGTTGCGTAAGCTTCAAGGAAAAGAACAACTTAAGGATTTTGTTGAAAAGGTTGGTTCTCCAACTGCAAGTTTACCATTTATTCTCTCTGGTGGCACATGGGTTGTAGTATTGATCCTATAAAGCTGCTTCTAATTAGCCATAACTGAATTGTTTGCCAAGGTACAAGCTGCTCGCGACGAAATGCGATGGGGAGAGGAAGGCCCTCCTCCGCTGCTTGTGAAAATTGATCCGTACTTGTCCAAGCTAGATCTTGAAGATATTGCAGCGGTGCGCAGCCTACTATGACCTCAGATGCTCATGTATTTTGTTTTTTAACATAATTCACCAGTAGTATCTTTTTATGGTTTAATCATTTTATTTCAGGTTGCTTTGACACTCCGCTTGGATGGATTGGTAAGTTATGAACATTCATTCTTTTGACCATACTTTCTAAAGCTTCAGTTGCCGTTCTCCTGTCCATGCTTCACCGTGGAGAAATATGAACTTATCATGTCAGTGGAATTTAATTGTCAGTTCTTCACTTTTCCCTCTCAGATCGTAACTAATTCAGCTAGTGAGGATCCAGACTATCCAGTTTGTGAAGAAACTGGTGATTTATGTGGGAAACCTCTATACATCCTGTCAACCAACGTGCTCAGTTACTTGTGTCTCTTGACAAGGGTAAGTTTATATCTACAGTCAGTGCATTTCTGGTATTCAAGATTAAGATTCCTCATGGTCTTAAAAAAATAAATTTGAGTACAAAGAGAATTTGATCAATTTGGTGCAGTGTCTTTGAAAACTATAGAATGCTACTTTATGTTAGGTTGAATTGCAGACCAATTTGTTTAGCAATTTCGATTGCGAAACGAAGACAAACAAAAATCATGCAGTTGGCTGCAAAAGTTAATGACACATTTCAAATCGTGATGTTAATCTTGTCACTTATTAATTCCCTGACCATGTTTTTTTTTACTTCTCGGAACTTATGATTTGTTATATTCGTATTCCAGGGAAAGGTTCCTCTTTATGGTTGTGGAGGAATTAGCAAGTGTTTATAACAAATCATCCTCTCTTGCCTCCCAAATTTCTCTAGTAAAAGTAGTGTATTGTTTTCATTTCTTTTTATTCAACAAATATGGATAAAGGAGATGTTTTTGCTGTTACTGAAATTCTCCTTCAATCTATAGATCTTCTTAACTACTGTTACAAGATTCAAAAGCTAAGCACTGGAACTCCCTTGCAGACATCAGGCCATTGATATGTTTCCATACTACAACAAACTCAAGCATCAACAGCACTACCAATGTCATCCATGTGATTGCCTTTCTGGATCTGCTTGCTCCCGTCCATGCAATTGCCCTTCTGGATCTGCATGCTCCGGCAATTTGCCAGACGGTGCCAGAACCTGATTTAGCATTATGTTGACCCGGCTAAAGGTAATAACCCGGTGAAAAGAAAGTGAAAAAAGAAACGAGAAATTAGGCTCAGGTCAAAAAAGAAGATCATCCTGCCATGCCTCCCAGATTTCTCTAGTAAATATAATTTTTTCATTTCTTTTTATTCAACAAATATGGATAAAGGAGATGTTTTTGCTGTTACCGAAATTCTTCTTCAGGTCGATAGATCTTCTTAACTACTGTTACAAGATTCAAAAGCTAGTCACTGGAACTCCCTTGCAGACATCAGGGCATTGATATGTTTCCATACTACAAACAGCAAATGCAAGCATGAACAACACTACCAACACCGTCCATGCAATTGCGCTTCTGCATGCAACCGGCGTCCAAGATCCCGTTCGATGTTCTGAGAATGATTCGTTCTGAGTTCTGTAACTTTCATCCTAGATCATGTTCAGCACTAACAAGTTACACGCATCAAAGATTCCAAATTGATTTCAAATCTAGATAGTGTTTGAAATCTTCAACGATAAAAGGATCAGAAACTTAAACTATCTGACCAAGTCGTGCTCACACTAGTTGAATATAACGAAACTTTCAGAGATGCCCATTAAAATACGGAACTTTTTCCGAGTCTGGTTCCGGGTCTATAAGATATGGGCCGGGATGATACAATATGTACTTGCATTACAGAAGAACGGTCTTTTGGGGACCATGGTTTTTTTTGGGGACCATGGTCTTATTAGGCCATTTTCCCTATAATTATAAGGGGTGTTCTAAAATGTGGAAATGACTAACCTGTCCTTAACCTAACTTAATTTAAAACTAACCTAATAATCACATATATGTATATATATATACATATATATAAATAACCAACACCTCCTCCCACCGCCGCCGCTACCACTACCGACCATCACCTACCATCTCCGACCACCACCACCACCAACAACAACCACCACCACCTCTCTCTCTATATATATACATATATATCATCAAAATATGTATATATATATCGTTTTTGGTTGAAAAAAAATGAGAAGTAATCACCAAAATGAGTTGAAAATGGAAGTTGTAGAGAGAAGTTCGGTTAGGAATTATGTGAAAAACTTTGTCGAACTAACCGAACTCAACTTTAATGGAGGTTTTTCTTTTTCCAGAGAAAAGTTCGGTTTCGTCGCAAAAGGTTCAGTTTCGTCGCAAAAAATGTCCCAACCGAACTTCGAGTTCGGTTACGTCGCAAAAATGTCCCAACCGAACTTTGAGTTCGGTTACGTCGCAAAAAATTCAATTACGTCGCAAAAAAAAGTTCGGTTTCGTCGCAAAAAATGTCCCCCCCGAACTTTGAGTTTGGTTACGTCGCAAAAAAGTTCGGTTTCGTCGCGGAAAAATGTCTCAACCGAACTTTGGATTCGGTTACGTCGCAAAAAATGTCCCAACCGAACTACATTTGCAGAAACAAAAACTCCATTAAAGCTTTGGTTCGGTTTCCTGTGATTTTGGATTTATTAACCGAACTACATTTGCAGAAAGTTCGGTTACATGTTCTTCATATAATATAACCGAACTTTATTGACTTGGTTGAAATTTTTTGTTACAATTTTGATTTTGACGATATTTTAGGCCATTTATAACAACATTCACTAAGTTACAAGCATACTTCGGTACCGAGAGAATGTTTTTTCTCCATATTTACCCATCTCAAAATAATTTTTTTCTCCATCTTCTTCTTCTATTACTTTGGTCACTCAATAATTTTATTTCTTTTAAATACAATCATCTATTAATTTAACCTTAATCAATGAATAATCACGTTAACTAATCATTATACAAAAATAATCAGGAGGATAATTTTGATATTAATATAAATATTTAGATAAGGGGTGACCTAGATTTACTTCTAATGTCTTACCCAAAATAAAACAATGATCCCAAAAAAAAGCTGGTCCCCAAAAAACCGTTCTTACAAAAGTATATTGGCCTGAATGTCTGATGTGTAGTGGTGTTCTGGCCGAAATATCCTGTATTAGACCAGCTGCTTACACCTATGAGCAAGCACTATAATTTACATAGCTTTTCTTAGTCACAGTCTACTAATGAGCAACTATTATTATAGCAAAATTTGCTACATTGTGCTAGTTAGCTGAGCCATGGTTCACCACAATTGTACACCTATAGTGTTGCTAAGCTATGGCTTAGCTCGCGACTAACATATCATTGGCCTAATATGAACCCCTATACAAAGAACTTCGATTCAAAAAAAAAAAAAAACCTGAATCGAACTTACATATTGTAGTTAGTGGTCAAATTTAAAAAAAAAAAGTCGAACTTTTCTTGAAGCAAAAAATCGAAGTAATATTGTTTTGCTGATTTATTTATAAAAAATTATAAATATTTTAAGAAAAGGGTATTAGCGTCCAGCTTGTTCCTAGACTGCCACCACAAGTTTTGTACGATTAAAAGTTTTATGTTAAATTGATTTTCATTTTAAGAAAATAATAAATTGATGAATGATTAAAAGTTTTATGTTAAATTGATTTTCATTTTAAGAAAATAATAAATTGAATGGGATCAAGAACAATTGGATGATATGCTACATGTACGACAATCATTGGTTCTTGATGTTCTTCACCTCAAACTCGGTCGTTGTGAACCCTTGTGTCAGTGAACTATAGAAAATGGAATTTTTGGTGGTCTATTTCCCCGTAGTTGGCAGATATGTACATTTGTATCCAGGATGTGCAGGTTGAACATGTAGATTGGGTATGATCGGTTTCGGTTTGGGAATACATAAAGTATGATCCCGCGCTCAGTTTGAGAACGCGTATGAAATCATATGTATTCTCATATCGATAATGGTATTTTCGAGTATGATTTCATTTTTCTGAAAAACATACCAAGAATCGGCATTATATGGAGGTTCATGTGTCAGCTGATTCTGAATCGAGGCTATTCGTTTTTGTAATCAAAACCACAATCGACGAATATGTATGTTCATATTGGACGATGTATCCTTATAAGCTTACAAATAATTTAGCCATTTTTTAAAATCCAGAATCAGCCGATATGGATTACCACATTTGCCGATTCTAGGATGATGTTTTTCAACAACAATCAGTCATCGTACATGTGCATATCAGGCATTACACCTATGTTGATGGGAAAAACGATTTGCTGGTTTTTGAGGAAAAATGGAGAGTTGTGCGTAAGACAGATCCTCAGTTGAGCAAATTGCCCAAATCTTTAACAGATGTCTTGCACTAGAGTACTTGAACTCGAGATATCAATCTGTAAGACTCCGACCTAAACCAATACAATGGTCGTTCCAGAGTCAATTCAGTCACAAATAGGGATAAAGTTCGATATGTAGGAGGGAAGTTGGAAATGTGTGAGATCAATGGTAATTGATGGATTGTGGATGTGTTGAATTCCCCGTGTTGGAGGGTTATGCGTGTTTGATAATGATACACTGTTGTAAATTGGATTACCGTGAGTTCTGATCAGTTAAGCTTGATTGAGTTAAGTTCACAAATCCTAGGTTGATGAACCTCTTTAATGAAAAAATGGTTAAAATATTAATCTCAAATAAGTAGTGAAGGTTGATGAAGAGCGGAAGAATGGGGAAGTGGGAAATCTTGGTTGAACTAGTTTCACATTGCATGAAAGACTTGGTTGATTGTCCATCCACTACTTCACTTACTCCTTCAACTTCCAACACAACTTACTCACATTTCTTATCGTGGATGTACTGCTACGTCGAAAGTGATATAGGCCACCAAACCAAAATCCTAGTGAATATCCCCCAAACTAACATGATTGATGTCTCATATGAAGTCTGCAAGGAAGCAGGGCCGTTCCTAGAAAAAAAATTCCCCGAAGTGAACTAATTTTTTGTTGCCCCTATGCAACGACACTGAGGATATGTTCTTAGGTAGAGTTAGGTTGGCATCAATCTGCGAGGCGTTCGGAGGTCGCGGCAAATTTTTGTAGCGAATGTGTTTGTGCGTAGTTCTGATTTACAACTAGAGTACTATAAAAATAAGCAACTAAAAGTTAAAATCAAAAAATTAACCAAATCTATAATTTACGGAAGGAGAATAGTTGAAGTAGTGGGAAAATAACCTTTTGTTATTAAACAAAAATCCTTCTGATGATGGATACAATTAAACTGGCAAATGGTGGTCTGCAGTGAGGAAGAAAAATGAGGAGGTGGGAGAAAGACGATGTATATGGTGGATTTTCGACAAAGGCTAAAATCGTAAACCCATAATTATACGAACTTCTGATCCAGCAATCAGACGTGAGTATTGAGACACGGGTCTCTCATCAAATCTCTGACTGAGAATACTTTCTCTCAGAGTACATGCAGATATGTAGTCTCTCGGCTGGACAACGGCATATCTCATGAATACTAAACACTTCAGTAATTATTTCTATATAGAATCACGAGATTGTCGGCTCCTAAACAGCTTGCTCTGCTAGTATAGAGCGATAACATCTTCAGGATACAAACAACAGTTTTCCCTAACTATATAAAGGATATGAAGCTCCACCAAGCTCATGTTAGAATAATTAATGCTCCTAGACAGCTTGCTCTGCTAGTATAGAGCCATAAGTTAATTATTCCTAAATTCTTGGATTCATCCACTGAATTTCCGAAAATATTCAAATATTTTCGCAATATTTCGTTACTTCAATATATGGTTCTTCCCAGCAGAATTCCATGGGTTAGTAATAAATATTCAACGCACGGGTATCTGAGCTACCTCTGAGTAAGCCCCCACTCAAAAGGTGCAAGTGTATTCAACGATGATACACTAACAATCACCGCACGAACGAGTATTTCAAAATACGACGAAACGATGAATCTATGCAAAATAGGAAAGAAAATAATAAATAATTAAAATATTGACCAAGGCGCCAAGGGATTGGGCTCATCGACTGGCCGGACGTGCCGTGGCCAATCCCACGCCATTTTTATATTTTATCATATTTTTTGTTATTTTCCTTGATCTTATGAAAATCCTTTCATTTGAACAAATTTCCTTCATTTTGAGGAAACTCCTCAGTTTCATGGTGTTTCCTTCGCACCAAGGAAATAATATAAAATTGAAAAAAACATTATGGGGCCGTGATTATTGGCCAACCGGCCATGCCTTGATCCCGGCCGGCCCCACACCTCATGGTTCCTCATTATTTTATTATTATTTTCCTAATCTCATGAAAACTCCTTAATCTCATGGTATTTTCACAAAACCATGAAAATATAATATAAAATTAAAGAAACTCGTGGGACCGGGCCCCAGCCGGCCGACCATGCCTCAGCCGGTCCCACACGCCCTTTATTTTATTATTATTATTTTAAGGTTTCCTTGATCCCATGAAATTCCTTGATTTCATGGTATTTCTTTCAAATTATGAAAATTCCTTCAAATCATGGAAAATAATACACAAAAATTACATAAAATTAGGGAAACTTGTGGGACCGGACGGCCATGCCCTTGCCGGCCCCACACGCCCTTATTTTATTATTTTAATATTATTTGCTTCCTTGATCCCATGAAAACTCTTCACTTTAAGGAAACTCCTTAATTTTAACAAAATTCCTTGATTTCATGATATTTTCATAAAATCATGAAAAATATTATAAAATTAGGAAAAGGCACATTGGGACCGTGGTCACTGGCCGACCGACCATTCCTTGGCTCCAACGGTCCCACACCTCATATTCCTTCATTTTATAATTATTTTTTTCCTTCATCTCATGAAGTTTCCTCAGTTTCAGCAAAACCCTGATTTTATTGTATTTTCTCAAATGGTTGCTCAAACGCACGCCAGAAAATATCAAAATTCTCAAGACTGAGACGCGGACGTGTTGACGATGTGAGCATGTTACCTTGACCGACCAAGGTTGGCTCTTTGGTTCGCAATGATCCGGTCCCACGTATTTTCATGGTTTGACCTAATTTGCGCAATTGCACGTATTAGGTCCAAGACTCTTCCAAATAATTTTGGAATTTCATGAAGTGATCATCATTCGATCCCACGACCATCCAGGGTTGGTTTCATGATGCCTTGGTCGGTCTCTCACCTCTCCATAATTAATTAGGTTTTATCACCTAAGGCTGAGACGAGCATTATATGAAAAATGATTGAACCAACATTCGATCATCTTTTCACCAACTCTTCAAGGGGTCTTGGTATTTGCTCACGCGAGCATATGGACGCTACATGGTTGACCCACGGTATCATGTAGCCGGTCCTCCTTCATTCCATGGTTAAATTTTCAATAAACTATCACTCGGTCATCAATTGATCAAATTAGTGTTTCTGAGTCCAAAGATCATAATTCCAGATTCGAACGCTAATAATTTTACGGCGATCTCATGATCACCATTTTATTATACTCGGTTCAACTACCAGTATTCTAATTAATGTTTTATTTCGGTCACGCTGCCAATAATTCATCAGACGAGCAACACTTGCTCAGATGAGCAGTATTTGCTCAAACCAAGGAATATTGGTTCAACTATCAATATTCAACAATTCATCAAATGAGCAATACTTGCTCACCTCAACGTGAGAATTATACCTCTTTCTCAACAAACACGTTCAATTCATGAGTCTCAGAACATTTTGCAAAATCATGTTCAACTCAGCAAATACATGGACTCATCGTCTCATAAAGTCATGAATTCAACAACTGACTAATTAACCACGAGACATCAATCGTGTCACTTGGGGGGATATCAACTAGGGTTTTGGTCTGGCGGTCTACGGCACGTGTGTTCATACACACGATGGAATATGAGCAAGTCGTGCAATCAGTTGAAGGAATTAACAAAGTAGTGGATGGAAAATCGACCAAGTCTCCGCACGATGAGCAACTGGTTTCAAACACGACTTCCATTTCCCCACTCTTTGATTAAATCAAATGTCACACTTCATGGGATCATGGTGTCTACAATTCCAGCAATATAAATAAGTCTCTGAAATCATGATTGAAGAACAACGATCTCACGTCTCAGACAAAACACAAGATTAACTCAACATCTGAGTAATTACTCTCAACATAGATTCAATCATTCAGAACTTATCTTATTCAGAATTCACAACACACCCACAATCTTTGATTACCATTGATTCCACACATTTCTCAGCTTCCCTCCTATAGATCAACCCATCCTCTCTTGTGACCGAATTTACTCTGGAACGACCATTGTCTTGGTTTAGGCCAGAGTACTACAGATTGATCTCTCGAATTCAAAGCACTCCCTTCTTGCAGTGCATCTGTGTGAGGTTGAACATTTCTCTCGATTCAAGGAGTCTCCTCCGTACGGTCATCTCCTCAATCCCGTGAAAACCAGCAAACCGTTTTTCCCCATCCACAGACGATAGAAAGTGATGGAAACAAAAACTAAAAACATTTCTAAAGTTAAAACTATTTACATAATTCATTTTCAGCCCTTCGTATGTATATAAGCAATAATTCAATCCATTTTTTCCTTTTTTAATGAAAACCCCACATGAGAACATGGCTTTTTGTTGCCCCTGGGCCTGTGTTTCCTACAAGTGGGGCTTTCCCTGCTTGCCTATCAGGCCCGACCCTGCAAGGAAGACGTATATTTAGTTGGTCAATCATTGACTTGGCTAGACCGTGAGTCTTAACTTTGATAAGTCTAGAATAATTGTCAATGATGAATGTGACATGCTCTGTGACTCATCATTATGATGGATTGAGCAGAAGGTGTCAGCCGAGACAAAAATAATTCTTAAACGTCGGGTCTGATGAATTGTGACATATCATTGTGACAGCTGAGGCAACAATGATACTCGAATGATTTGGATTGACGAACGTCGGTCTAATGAGATTGTTGGATCGATCATGGACCAGCTGTTGAGGGAGACGTACAAATTCAAGCCGCTATGCGCAATACAAAACCTACACAAACAATTTAACATAAATGCGAAAATACACAACTAGGAAGATATGAAAGCAATCACACAACACCGACAATTACGTGGGAAAACCCCTCCAAGGTGAAGGATAAAAACCACTGGTAAATCTTCCACTATAATCAAACAATGGGTTACACACAATTCTCCTAAATTGGGGTTACACTCTTATTCAAGGTGCATATAACACTTGGATATCAAATTTTCCTAATTACACTCACCACTAGGGTAGATCAAAGATTCTTTCACCTACTAGGTAAGATTAACAATAATCAATCAATAACAAGAACAAAAATACTCACTACCGGGGTTTGAAAAAACCCTAGAAGTATTCAAGCTAGAAGAAGATATGCACAAACTTGATGGATCAAACGTACTAAGACCTTGCCAAACACTCCCTTAGAAAAACCCCTTTTATTCCCTCAAACTTCTCCATAAATTTATCCATCTTTTCTCTCATTCTCTTGCTGCCACCAACGCACTCTCTCGGTTTCTGTTTCACGGCCTCGCCAGGATCCTGGATCTTTTTATCTTATATCCTAACTTGGACAAGTGTTAGTCAACTGCCACTTATCTGGTTAAGGATTAACCTTGCTTGACCATAAGGAGGGAATATGCCCAACACCAACATGTATTCTGATATGTCAATTATTTGACAGGAAATCAGATATTGTTGAGTCATTATAGAATGGGCATTCTCGATCCACCATGTCATGAGTTGTCAAATGAAAAAGTATAAATTAAAGTATTAGTAAATATTGGATGATCGACCAAGTGGATAGACGTCCAATATTGGGTGATCGACCAATGACATGTTGCTTCTTGGACAGTCGAGCAACAAAAATGTTGGTAACATGATCAAATTAAAATATTGATAGCTTATCAATATGAAAACTATTAATTCCCAGACTCGATCACAATTGTCATTAAGTTTGAAGCTTTAATTTTAAGAAGCCCTGGATTCAGGATATGGAGGACTGACCGATATGGATAGGGAGACGAACAACCAATGGGTATGAGGACCTTCCATTGGTAGTGGAAAGACAAGATGGGCGGTGTATATAGGATTTTCCAACTGGTGGAAAGAGGATTCACCAAAATATGGAGGATTAACCAAGTTGTTGATTAATCAAAACATGGAATAAGGAATGGTGGACCGGTTGGCCATGGTGGCCAATTGGATCGACCAGCGAAGGTGGTGCATGAGTCACCATGTCGACGTCCGTCCATTCCTGAGAATTTTGTTATTTTTTGTTGGACATTTTGAGCATTATTTTGTGTTTTCAGAAGAATTTGATCTTGACCGAAACTCTTAATTTTGCTTGAACGAGCAAGTAGGGTTTTTGCTTAAATGTCTAATGTTTGAGAATATTAAAATAATGATATTTGACAAAACATGGGGATCTAATCGTCATGGGATCATTGATTTGTAGGCCTTTATATTTGACAAAACATGGGGAACCGATGGTTTACTCGAACGAGGGAGTCATGAATTAAGGAAACACAAAAATAATAATAAAAAAATAAAAAGGAGTTGGGCCCGGTCCCATTCCCATTCCCCTTTATTTATTTTTTTATTATTTTCCTTTTAGTTTTTTCCTTAGCTTTTCATATCCTTATTCGTCCATATTTTTAGTACTCGTTTAATCATTATTATCAAGTACACCCGCACCAATTTCTCGGGGCTTACTCGGTGGTGGCCCGTATGCCCGAATGGTGAACATTTGTTACTAATCCATGGAATGTAGCTCAGAAAAGCCGTGAACTGAAGTAAGAGAATATTGTGGTGAAAATAATATATTTTTAGGATTTCAATTGATGAATACTACACTAGAATTAATGAATTGATGGCTCTGTACTAGCATGCGATCTGTCTAGGAGCATTATATTTATTCGAAAATTGAGGTATGATATAGTAGAAGCATCATACTCGTTCTGAATATTTATTCTGTATAATCACGGAACATTGCGGCATCCTGAAGACGTTATCGCTTTATACTAGTGGTCAATCCATCTAGGAGCCGTCCAATTATTCGTGATTATATACAGACGTGGATATTGCAATTGCGAAGTATATGCTGAAATTGCTCGGTATAAACGATGGAAAGTGAATACTTCAATTGCACGGTATATACTGAAATTGCTCAGTGTAGATGATGAAATACGCGGAATATTTAAAGCTCAACCGAGAGACTCAAATAATTACGTATTCGTGTTATGGAGAGGCTACATGTCAGATATCATCGTAACATGAGCTTTCATGTCTAAACCATAAAATATGAATTTCGTATATTTGTCTGTAGTTAGGCCAGAAACATATAAAACTACAATCTTACATTTTAGCCTTCGTTAAAAATCCACGATCAACATTAAGTCCCCTGCTTAGTGAGGGACAGTTATTTTCCGTAGTAACCACTAGATGGTGATTTTACTAATTATAAACGAAATAAGTAATTGAACTGTCAGAAATGTTATTAGAGTCCACGACAATGATGTCGCGTACAAGCGATGATTTGAATGGTGGTCCTGACAATATGACAGAGCGTCGTTTGAAGAGCATGAATTGATGAAGCACCGCTGATTTTGATGGTATAATGACCAACTTAGTGGATTTATTACTTGTGGGCCCACTTCTCAAGCAAGGAAATTCTTGTCTAACTAGGTTTAAAAAATAAAATTAATACAAAAGGAAAGGAAACAATTTTTTTTATTATTTCTTCCACCACCGATCAAGCACCTCTCACTTTCCTCCCCTTCTCTATCGACGCTTCACAACAGGAAAATAAAATAAAAATCGCCGGACCCGATCACTGCCTACGATTTTCCGGCCAGATTGCAGCACCGACCAGGTACATGATTTATTTATTTATTTTGAAAAGTGGACGGTTGTCCATAGTTTTTTTATGTGAGTTAATCACGTTTGTTTTTCTTTATTTTTTTGAAAATCAAGTTTTGATTTTAAAAACGAACTTTACTCGTCTTTCGTGGTATTTCAATAATCCTTTTGTGCAGAAACGAGCAAGTCCTTGAAGCACCAACTCTTGTGTTACCATCACTAGTTTTTAGTGAAACTGTAAACAAGTAAGAGCTTGGATTTTTTTACCGTTTTGTAGACATACTTCGTTTGCAGTTGATGTATGTATCTGCATGATAGAACTACCCACTCAATGTCGTTGCGCTTCAAAAAGAAATTAGTTTGTTGAAAAATTTGCGCCTTGTATGAATCGTATGTCGAAATAGAAGTATTCCGTGAAGTATTGTGAGTACACATAGCTATTTCCAACGATTTTCATCTTGCAATGTTTTTAGATATATTTCTTTAAATTCTAAAGTTTATTTGGAAGATGATTTTTCAGTATTAATCTTTATGGTTTCATATATTGCAACTTGTTATGGGATATGTGTGTTTACGTCCGTGAACAATGATTGTCCCATATATGTCAAAAGTTAAGTCTTTCATATGTCATTATGCAAATATTGATAAAAGATTGAATGAACTTTTGAAAAACAAAAATTAAGCCTATTATGTCATTATGCAAATATTAATGGAAGATAGGATGAATTTTTGTCTACAAAGATTAAGTTTATTACATGTCTCTACGCAAATATTTATTCCATATAAGAAAGCTGGGTATCAGCCCCTACATAGGTGTAGTTGTAGAGACCACGGCTCAATGTATGTATTAATAATAAAAGAGTATAGTGTAGCGCACAATATACGTATATCATGTATCCCGTAAAGAGTTCAACATCTGGATGGAAAAATACAAAAAAAAAAAAAAAAAGTGGGTGAGTCATCTAAGTTACTCACGTGGAAGAGAGACATGAAGTAGCGTCAACTATGATGTCTACCGAAAAACAATGACTCCATCGTCCCTGTTATTACATGCAGTAGTTATACATTAATGATGGGTGTTTTAGTCATTTAAGTAGCTCGAGACTATGTCCTAGTTTTTGCCGTATGCTTTTACAACTATGGCTTTCTCCTTCACTCACTCGGCGTGTTTCTATCAGCAAAGAAAAAAGCCATTTTAAACTTGGCTTGTACCGAAAAAACACAGAAACATCTTCTTCTTCCAGTATCTATGGTACTAGCCTGCTAGGATTTCTCTTATTCTCTTCGTGATCATTGTGGGTTTTGTATAAATTTTAGATTTTTTATTTTTTTCATCTCTTTCTAGAAAACAGAGAGAAAGAATCTATACCGTCTACTGGTTTTTGGGTTTGTTGATTTTTGATGTCCTGGTGTTTTTATTTATCACTGACGATGTGAAGAAAGAATCTACATCGTCTACCATGTGTTATAGAAATTACTCATAAATTTTCTGATAAATCTGTTTTCTTCACCTCGTCTCTGCTACTGTAATGGTTGGATTTTACCTTCTGCTATGTAATTGACGGAGTTAGATCAAACTATTGTTCAATTGAGAATGTTTAACTGGTGTTTTCGAAAGCAATCGAGATACACAGTAATTGATTAGCTTAATTCTCAAGATGAAAAATAGAATGAATCTTTGAATATTCCGCAGTATTGGCTTTCCCTGATCCACATCTTTGTGAAAATATTGTGTGGCTCCGTTAGTATTCTTATGTGAGCATTTCCGATTAAATTAATCATGGATTCTCTTGTGGTTAATTTAATTGAGTATTTTGGATACAAATTCATGTTTCATGTGATTTTTTAATGTCCAAAGAAATCCTTCTTTTCTTGTGAAAGTAAGGTCGCTCTTGTTGTTCTTTCGGGAATGATATTTTATGGGGGAGAGTTCTTAATTGAACTTGTGCTTAATTGCCAAATCTTTGTGAGGAGTGTGGTTGTGGAATATTGTAGGAGTTTTCTTGTATCTTTATTAACTCCTTGATGAATGCATTTAGTTTCGGCTATATGATTGCATCTAAACAAAGTTGATATGTTCTCTTTTAGTCATGAAGTATCTATATGAAAATTTCATTAGGATCCCACTAGTTTTCGTACCTTTGCCAATTTTTATTAACAAAAATAGGGAGAATTAATGTGTAGTTCACACTAAAAATACATATGGTTTACGGATCATTATGTAAGGGGGAGTGGTTTTCATGTGAGATGAAGTATTGACTAAGGGGGAGTGACACATATCACCATAGTATTGTTGTCAAAGTTGTGATATAATTGGACTTTGATGTTGTGTAATAATACTATGACACTGTATAACAATGATTGAGAGAAACTGTTTTCTCATTGTTATAACTACGGATCTTCAACAACTATGATGCTGAGTTGAACACATTCAGAATCACTGAAGTACTTGGAAGTGACGAAGATTTCGAGTAATATTGAAGAACCAAGGAAATCAAGCAAGCGTTGATAGTTTTGTCACTAAAATTTACAAAGGGGGAGATTGTTAGAGCACTGCTCGGTCAAACTCGCAAGTGTTGCTATCTCAATCTTGTTGTCAAGTTTAGTTTCCAAAACTATAAGTCTTGATTTCTAGTCTACTTATAGCTAAGTCTCGGATTAGGATAGAAAGTGTAGTTGAGCATTAGACTTCATGGCGTTCATCGATTGAAGACGAAAAACTACTAAGGGGATCTTGTGGAACTTCATCAACAAAAGTTATGTGGATACTTGAACTCATCTATCACTCAAAAGTCTATCTACTCTATCTCCTATTTGAGGCAAAAGTCGTATAGCTATATAGACTTCAATTATACACATATGATATTTCGAGCTGAGTTTAACTCGCTACATATTTCTCGAAATATGTGTTGGCAAGCTTTCGCTTTAACCAAGTTCATCTTATATTCTTGACAAAAGTCAAAAGATGATCATGTGAAAATCGCCTGATAACATCTTACATGATTTGTGTGGGACGGTCATTTGATGTAGACTCGGAATGTTTCGTATTGATCATTCAATCACTTCAAAATTGCTTTGAAGCTAATAGTTTGTGTGAGACAGCTATTCCCGTCTTCCGAGAATGTTTAATGGTTTAAATGGGAGTTTAGAACAATTGGATATATGCACAGTATACGTACTTGCATATGTGTAATCCAAGTCCGGGAACCGTGGTATGCATACCTGTATGTATACTGTTTGGTTTGTCAAGGTACGGGAACTCAGTACGCGTATGCGTACTAGCATGAGGTTCAAGTTCCGGGAATATGCTGAGGTTATCGTATGCATACCAGTTCGCGTACTGGCAAATCCAAACTCAGTCCGGCTAATAAGGTATGCGTACCTATTTGCATACTTGAGTGGATAATGTTCTAAAATTGGTTTGTTCATGAACTAATACATCTATATATTAAGGAATACAATCTTTTGCAAACCGTGGCTATAATGTTAATGACTTGATTCGACTGAATCAAAATCGATTTTGCTTCAATTGTGTCTTGTATACTTCTATGAGAATATAAACAATTGAACAACTCTAGGACTAGTTTCATTTGAGTCATCTGAAATAGTTATGGTTAAGATGAATATGGTTGATATGAAAGTGTTCATATGGCTAACTTCGGTTAACTATTGTTGAGCCAACAAAGGTGTACATTTTAGGTATGATTACTCATATCTAAATGAAGTCACTTTTCATTTGTGTGTAATAAGCTAAGTTCGATCTAACGGTTGAAAGATATTAGCTTGAGTCTAATCAGGTTTTCATCTAACGGTGAATATTGAATGCTTTGTTACCAAGGTAACATTGATTGCAAACCCTAATTTGAAGACTATATAAAGGAGAACTCTAGTAATTGGGAAACCTAATCCCCATACCTCCTGTGTGATACTAGTTGCGACTAGAGTCGATTCTCCTTTAACCTTAGGTTATTCTAAAACCCTATAGGTTAATGACTTAAAGACTTCATTGGGATTGTGAAGACAAACCCAACTATTTTATCTGTAGTTGTGTGATCTGATCTTTCTGTTTTCTATCGTGGTTGAGTACTATCTTCTCTAAGATTGGATCGAGATTTAATCTCCGATAGGCAAGATAAAAATTAGTCACAAACATCTTCGTCTCATCGTTTGTGATTCCACAATATCTTGTTTCGCTACCATACGATTAAGATTATGTGAGGTGATTGATATTACTAGGTTGTTCTTCGGGCATATAAGTCCGGTATATCAATTGGTTCTTGTTCACCTTGATTTATCAAAAAAAGGAACAAAAACTCATAGGTTTATCTGTAGGAGATAGATTTATCTATTAAATAGACTTTTCGGTGTGAGACAGATTGGTTTATCAAGTCTTCGACTTTGGGTCGTAGCAACTCTTAGTTGTGGGTGCGATTATCTAAAGGAATCAAGTGCGTAGAGTCATGTTGGGATTCAGAGACGTAAGGAGCGCAACTGTACCTTGATCAGTGTGAGATTGGTTAGGGCTCAACTACATTCCAGTCCGAAGTTAACTTGGAGTAGGCTAGTGTATGTAGTGTCTTAATACAGTGTGGTGTTCAAATCTGGACTAGGTTCTGCATTTGCGGTTTCCTCGTTAACAAAACTTCTGGTGTCTGTGTCATTTATTTTCCGCATTATATTTGTTTATATAATTGAAATATCACAGGTTGTGCGGAAGTTCAATCAATTGTGCATCCAATCTTTGGTTGTTGATTAAATTGATTGACACTTGAATATTGGTCTTTGGTACCGTTCAAGTTGTTTCTCATAATAATCAGGCTCACGGATTTCTATATGTTTGATTTGATGATTACATTAAGAACACAGAGAAACAACTCTTGGATATATTTCCATTGATTGAGTCTGACTGTCTATTTGATTCTCTTGGATTTATATTTGAGTTTGTCCATACATATTTCTAAGTGAAATATCTGGTGTGGTTGTTAGACCCCCGCTTTTTCAATTGGTATCAGAGCAAGCAAACACGTTTAAGACCTTATAAGCATGTGTTTGTAGCGATCTGACTCTATGGACAAAAGTGTTATCTCTATAAACGTACCACCGGTCTTCGATGACTCGAATTACCTATAGTAGAAAATTTCTATGTGTGTCTTTCTTCAAGCGCGTGATTTTCAATCATGGGTTTATGTTGCTAATGGCTATTTTCCTCCGGTTGTTACAGTAGGCGATGTAACTGTTCCAAAGGATATCGGTGATTATGATGCTGTCGAGATTCTTGCTGCAAAGTAAAATTCTTACGGATTGAATGCAATCATTCATGCTATTACCCAAGATCTTCAGCACCATGTGACTACGTGCACTCGGTCTAAAGATGCTTGGGATATCTTAGAAACCGTATTTGAAGGGTATACCTGTGAAAAATAATCTAGGCTTCAAAACCTAAATTCTGATTGGGAAAACCTTCGTATGGCAGATGAAGATTCATTTGATGATTTTAATAACAAATTATCTGAAATTCTTAATGCATCTTTTGCGTTGGGTAAGATTATTTCTGAAAAGGACATTGTGATGAAAATTCTCAGATCATTTCCATCTAGATATGTTTCTAATAAACATTCCATCGTTGAAGGAAATAACCTTGATGCGCTTTCTAGAAATACTCTCATCGGGAAGTTAAAGATCTTTGATCATGAGCATGTATCCAAATCTGGAAAGGATATTGCTTTCAAAGCAGAAAAGAACACTAAATTAATTGATAAAAGTAAAAGTGTTGGCATCTCTGAAAATGATCCTTCTGAGACTGATTCATCAGATGAAGATCCTGACAAGTTAGTCTCTTTGATCACAAGACAGTTTAGAGATCTTCTATTGAAGAGAAGTAAATGGTTCACTAGAGATAAACTCAAGTCATCAGTTAAACTTCATAATTGTGCACCTTCTAAAATACAGGGATCCTGACGATACCGATGACGAGGATATGCCACAGTGCTTCAAGTGTAAAGGTTTTGGTCATTTTGCAAATGAGTATCCAAATCGTAGAAAATACACTGGAAACAAAGGTGTAACACCCCGAGTTCCGGACCAGGGTCAAACCCGTATGGAGATCTGAACTCGAAGTGTTACGGGTCGGGAAGAGACTTATGCATATATTTATTTTTTGGCTACTTTACTTTTATACCAAACATAATTGAAACTTTTATACGGTACATGAATTGAAGCATATGAATACATTAAACATCGTTCAAAATATTTTTTAACTAAACATTTATTTTACTTCAATTTACACTTCAAACAATACAAGAGAACAATGCAATCACTAATCTACTCATTTTTAACTTCCACTTCCAACTTCCATAAATATGCAAGGAATCTTAATTCGGGTGAGACTCCCTTTATCAAAATATAAGAAAACATGTCAACCAATCAAAGAAGATACGCACAACAAGAGTATATGGTGTAACTTCAAGGATTTAATTATGTATATATTCATCAACTAAACTCATTATCTATCAAATCCTCTTAAATGAACGAGTATCCTCCGTTCGTGCTCCGCCTATCCTTGTATCCTTGGCACGGGACAGCCGACCTCACTTGCACGAGTATCCTTGGGTCGTGCCCCACCTATCCGTATATCCTCGGTACGGTCACCGCTATTCAAACAAGTATATTCATTCATTCATAAATCCATACTACTGTTGCACGAGTATCCTTGGGTCGTGCCCCACAAATCAGTATATCCTCGGTACGGGCACCGCCATCCAAACAAGCTTGTCCAATTATTGAAAATCATACGATATACATCTTGATATTACAAAACACTTCATCAACAAGTTATAAGTTCAGAATTTTATTTTATAAGGTTCATAATGATAACTTGATCTGATGACATATTTATCTATAACATATCCGAATTTTACAGAAAACTAACGGTTTAAACAAAAGATATGATTTTTACAAAGTCAACATAAAAATTGGGCAGACTACGTGTTATTACCAAAGAATTCATGATAAATTCATAATAACCTAAAATTGAGCAAATACAAAGAAAAACCAAAGATATCATACATGGCTAAAACTTTTGTCGAGATCACAAATCATTATAGAATTATTAAAAGTTTCTAAACACACCAACACCATTGCAAAGTGAAACTGTCCGGGATTTCAGAAACAATCACCCAAATTCAAACAAACATTCAATGATGAATTTACAGTGGATTATTCTCAAATTTTAACCAACAATACCCAATTATGTTATATATCTATAGAACAAGCCTGATCATCAATCAAATATAGATAGTTACGTGAATAAATTTCTGAAACCTAACAATACAAAATCATACGATAAAACACAAAGAAAACACCAAAAGAGAAAGGAGTTTCACATTCTACCTTAACTTCATTAAGCCTCTACAGATTTTCTTAATCATTCTTCTCCAAAAATCTCCAACTCCATCTTCCTCTCCTAGCTTTCTCTCTAATTTATGTTTGTAACTCCTATTTCTTTCTCCCTCTTTCCTTTATAATAAACTATTAATAATAACACATTATATTTGTTATTTTTCTTATTTCTTTTTATTTGTATTTTCATTTTCTATTAATCAAAATTTTTAATTTATTATTTATTAGCTATTCTATTTCCACCATAACTTGTAGCCTTTCTAGTTCAAACAACCTAGGTAGGCTACGGTAAAGGAAACAACCTAAACCACATGGTTAGCTAATAAGGGTATAACCCGAACCGAAACCGTAACTAAAATACCGGGTATTACAAAAGGTCTTGCAGCAACTCTTGATGAAATCTCTTATCACTATGATTCTAATGAAGACGAAAAATCAAGTGTTGCACTCCTCTGTGAAAATATTGATTCTGACGATTGTAGCAATAGATACATCAATCTCGATAATGTTCCGGAGAAACTTCAACCACCTTGGAGGATAAAATGGATTTCTCTTTGTCTACTGGAAATTCTGTTTCTAAATTTTCAAGTTCTACCATTTGTCTAGCAGCCTGCACAACTATGACGTCTGAACCATCCTCCACATTGACATGTTATTATTGCACTTCTAAGGGTCATGAACTCTCAAATTGTTTCAAGTACAAACATAAGATAAGATATGTCAACAAACTTCAACGAAGAGCAAATCGATTAGCAAACAAGGTCAAACTTGTTCAGAAGTCGTCTGAGGTATATTACTCATCTCTTCCCCAAAGAAGTTAATTTAAAAAAAAAAAATAGACCACTAAATAAAAGATTACGGTCTAAACAGTCTGTGAAACATAGCTCTAAGAATTCCATTCAAGAAGGTTATGGTGGACAGATTACTGTTCACCCCAGCACAACTTAATTGTGTTGCTTGTGTATCTTGTCTCATGTGCCTGGTTTTAAAGAGACAAGGGATTGCACACTTCAGGCTTTAGGAAAAGAGAAAAGAATTTTTATTGTTTTGTTTCTTCGTTTTTGTCTTGTTTTCACCGATTTGGAATTCTTCCATCTTTTCATATCTAATTGATATTGAAAGGAATTTACTCTGTTTAATCAATAAAAGAGGGTTACAATTTTGCATTCTTTAGGGTTTTGAGTTGTGCTTACATGAATCCTTTTTAGTGTATAAAGGTTTTGTAACCCTACATTCTTTTTTCCTTTGCTAAAAACTCATTTTATCACAAGACTGCTTGTTGAGTCTGATTTGTGAATTTCTCTCACAATCTCATACTGGTATGAAGAATCCAAGCATTATGTCTTCTGATGGAAAAGATGTTAATATGATTGTTAAGCCATCAATCATGAAGGAAAAAAATAAATCTCTTGTACCTTCAACTTTGAAAGAAAAAGAAGGAATGTGAGAAAACCAAGAGTTGTTCCTTCTAATCTACATAAGTTTTCCGGAGTTCTTGAAGAGTTGAAGGAAACAAGAAAGGAGATTCAGGAAAGGGCTATTTTGCGTTTCCTCCCCTTCCAAGATCGCTAATTAGCGTTTCCTCCCCCAATAGATTAAAATTAGTGTTTCCTCCCATCGTTAGTTTTTCCATCCATTTCTCAGTTAGCTGAATAAGCAATACTGTCCACGTGGAAAATTTAATAATATTATTTACAATCTACCCAGAATACCCCCTTAAATTTGTGTGAAATATGTGTGTCAAACTTTTATTTCATTTCTAGAAATGTAACTAGAGCAACCCGATCACTTGAGCCTTCTCTCAAACAAGTGATATGCATTTCACAGATGGTCACGGGAGATTTCTGTTGGAGTTCATCTACTTCTTTACTAAATTCCTTCCCTGCAAAATAAAATTCATACACAAGCCATTGATATCTACAAACCCGGACTCTTAAGCATTCATCAATTTCATCCTCAATCAAAATAATCACTTCTCCACTTGTTTTATGTAGTTCTAGGGTTTCCTCTTTCTTCTGTTGTATATTTAAAATGGTTGGGGCTAAATGAAATCTTCTGAAACGATCGAACAAAAACAGAAGCAGATCGAAGAACATGTTCCTGAAATTGATCCTAGGTATCACCAAACTTTTTTTCATCATTTGAAATTCACTATTTTGGTTTACCGCGATAGGATGGGTTTGCAATTTGTTCGATCCCCGGTATCACAAACTCTTTTTCATCATTTGAATTTTGATTTCTGATATCAAAATTTCAGATTGCATCCGTTGAATGAGTTTGCAATTTGTTCTAATTTTTGTTGATTTAGAGGCTTTAGATGCTGCCATTAATGGTGATTGAAAATGAAGTAGAAATTGGGGAAACTTCCTTGATGGATTTCGATGCGGTAATTGAAGATGATTGGTGAAGATTACTAGAAGTTGATGTTTCCGTTGAATTAATGAGATTTGGTGGTTGATTTAGATTGCAGAGATGGGTGTTGCCGAGCACTGTTTGATGGAGATGAAGTTGTTGATATTATGGTTTTTGTTTGTTGAAGACTAGGGTTGTGAAATGGGATCAGGTGAAATTAGGGTTTTTGTTTGTTGGTAGATATAAGAAATTAGAAATTAGAAATTTGAAATGGGTTTACGAAGGTGGAGGTTGAAATGAATTACCAGATGGGTTCGATTCGGCGTTGTGCGACGTTGAGAGTCAGGGAACGAACTGGAAATTGTGGTTGGCTATGACAGGGAGAAATAACTGAAAGATGAGGGTGTTTAAGGAATTTTGTTTGAGACGGGAATATTACTGCCACGTGTTTACTTCTGTTGACTCAGCTAACCGGGTTTTGGATGAAAAAACTAACGATGAGAGGAAACACTAATTTTAATCTATTTGGGGAGGAAATGCTAAGCGATCTTGGAAGGGGAGGAAACGCAAAATAACCCTTCAGGAAATAAAGGCTATTGTGTTGAGGACTCTCGAAATTCAGAAGGCCCTGGTTCGATATCAGTCTAGAAGGTTTATTGGAATTGACTCCTTTCTTCATGAACCTTACGTTCCTATGGTTGTTGACGACAAGGAGTTCGGGGACGATAAAGAATTTTTTAGAGGCCTCAATGTCTAGGAAACTTCTTATGAGAATTAATTCTTTGCTTTTAAGAAGGATAACTAGGGTTTGGAATATCCATTATTGTGAGTACACATAGCTATTTCCAACGATTTCATCTTGCAATGTTTTTAGATTTATTTATTTAAATTCTAAAGTTTATTTAGAAGATGATTTTGCAGTATTAATCTTTATGGTTTCATATATTGCAACTTGTTATGGGATATGTGTGTTTACGTCCGTGAACTATGATTGTCCCATATATGTCAGAAGTTAAGTCTTTCATATATCATTATATGAAAAGATTGAATGAACTTTTGACAAACAAAAGTTAATCCTATTGTGTCGTTATGCAAATATTGATGAAAGATAGGATGAACTTTTGTCTACAAAGATTAAGTCTATTACATGTCTCTATGCAAATATTGATGAAAATAGAATGAATCTTTGAATATTCCGCAATATTGGTCTTTCCCTGATCCACATCTTTGTGAAAGTATTGTGCGGCTCCGTTAGTTTTCTTATGTGAGCATTTCCGATTAATTAATCACAGGTTCTCTTTTGGTTAATTTAATTGAGTATTTTGGATACAAATTCATGTTTCATGTGATTTGTTAATGTCCAAAGAAATCCTTCTTTTCTTGTGAAAGTAAGGTCGCTCTTGGTGTTCTTTCGGGAATGAAATTTTATGGGGGAGAGTTCTTAATTGAACTTGTGCTTAATTGCCAAATCTTTGTGGGGAGTGTGGTTGTGGAATATTGTAGGAGTTTTCTTGTATATTTATTAACTCCTTGATGAATGCATTTAGTTTGGCTATATGATTTCATCTAAACAAAGTTGATATGTTCTCTTTTGGTCATGAAATATCTATATGGAAATTTCATTAGAATCTCACTAGTTGTCGTACCTTTGCCAATTTATATTGACAAAAAAGGGGAGAATTAATGTGTAGTTCACACTACAAATATATATGGTTTACGGATCATTATGTAAGGGGGAGTGGTTTTCATGTGAGATGAAGTATTGACTAAGGGGGAGTGATACATATCGCCATAGTATTGTTGTCAAAGTTACAATTGGACTTTGATGCCGTGTAATAATATTATGACACTGCATAACAATGACTGAGAGCAACTGTTTTCTCATTGTTCTAGCTATGGATCTTCAACAAATATGATGCTAAGTTGAACACATTCAGAATCACCGGAGTAGTTGGAAGTGACGAAGATTTCGAGTAATATTGAAGAACCAAGGAAATCAAGCATTTGGAATGAGAGCTACAAAGTTTATATATTTTGTATTCCATATGTATTGATAGTTTTGTCACTAAAATTGACAAAGGGGGAGATTGTTAGAGTACTGCTCGTTCGAACTCGCAAGCATTGCTATCTCAAGCTTGTTGTCAAGTTTAGTTTCCAAAACTATAAATCTTGATTTCTAGTCTACTTATAGCTAAGTATCGGATTAGGATAGAAAGTGTAGTTGAGCATTGGACTTCACAGCGTTCATCGATTGAAGACGAAGAACTAATAAGGGGAGCTTGTGGAACTTCATCAACAAAAGTTATGTGGAGACTTGAACTCATCTATCACTCAAAAGTCTATCTACGCTATCTCCCATTTGAGACAAAAGTCGAATAGCTATATAAACTTCAATTATGCACATTTGATCTTTCGAGCTGAGTTTAACTCGCTTATATATTTCTCGAAATATGTGTTGGTAAGCTTTCGCTTTAACCAAGTTCATCTTATATTCTTGACGAAAGTCAAAAGATGATCATGTGAAAATCGCCTGGTAACATCTTACATGATTTGTGTGAGACGGTCATTTGATGTAGACTCGGAATGTTTCGTATTAATCATTCAATCACTTGAAAATTGCTTTGAAGATAATAGTTTATGTGGGACAGCTATTCCCGTCTTCCGAGGATGTTTCAATGGTTCAAATAAGAGTTTAGAACAATTGTATATAAACACAGTATGCATACTTGCATATTTGTAATCCAAGTCCGGGAACCATGGTATGCATACCCGTGTGCATACTGTTTGGTTTGTCAAGGTCCGGGGACTCAGTACGCGTATGCGTACTGGCGTGAGGTTCAAGTTCCGGGAATTTACTGAGGTTGTGGTATGGGTACCAGTTCGCGTACTGGCGACTCCAAACTCAGTCCGGCCAATAAGGTATGTGTACCTGTTTGCATACTTGAGTGGATAATGTTCTAAAATCGATTTGTTCGTGAACTAAAACAAATATATATTATGGAATACAATCTTTTGCAAACCATGGCTATAATGTTCATGACTTGATTCTAGTGAATCAAAATCGATTTTGCTTCAATTGTGTCTTGTATACTTCTATGAGAATATAAACAATTGAACAACTCAAGAACTAGTTTCATTTGAGTCATTTGAACTAGTCATGGTTAAAATGAATATGGTTGATATGAAAGTGTTCATATGGATAACTTCGGTTAACTATTGTTGAGCCAACAAAGGTGTACACGTTTAGGTACGGTTACTCATATCTAAATGAAGTCACTTTTCATTTGTGTGTAACAAGCTAAGTTCGATCTAACGGGTGAAAGATATTAGCTTGAGTCTAATCAGGTTTTCATCTAACGATGAATATTGAATGCTTTGTTACCAAGGTAACATTGATTGCGAACCCTCATTTGAGGACTATATAAAGTAGAACTCTAGTAATTGGGAAACCTAATCCCCATACCTCATGTGTGATACGAGTTGCGACTAGAGTCGATTCTCCTTTAACCTTAGGTTTTTCTAAAACCCTGTAGGTTAACGACTTAAAGACTTAATTGGGATTGTGAAGCCAAACCCAATTATTTTATCTGTAGTTGCGTGATCTGATCTTGCTGTTTTCTATTGTGATTGAGTACTATCATCTCTAAGATTGGATCGAGATTTAATCTTCGATAGGCAAGATAAAAAGTAGTGACAAACATCTTCGTCTCATCGTTTGTGATTCCACAATATCTTGTTTCGCTACCATACGTCTGGTACATAAATTGGTTCATGTTCACCTTGATTTATCAAAAGACGAAACAAAAACTTATAGGTTTCTCTGTGGGAGACAGATTTATCTATTCAATAGACTTTTCTGTGTGAGACAGATTTGTTTATCATGTATTCGACTTTGGTTTATAGCAACTCTTAGTTGTGGGTGAGATCAACTAAGGGAATCAAGTGCGTAGGGTCCGGCTGGGATTCAGAAACGTAAGGAGCGCAACTGTACCTTGATCAGTATGAGATTGGTTAGGGCTCAACTACATTCCAGGCCGAAGTTAACTTGGAGTAGGCTAGTGTCTGTAGCGGCTTAATACAGTGTGGTGTTCAAATCTGGACTAGGTCCCTGGGTTTTGCTACATTTGCGGTTTCTTCGTTAACAAAACTTCTGGTGTTTGTGTTTTCTTTTCCGCATTATATTTGTTTATGTAATTAAAATATCACAGGTTGTGCGTAAGTTCAATCAATTGTGAATCCAACCTTTGGTTGTTTAAATTGATTGACACTTGAACATTAATCTTTGGTACCGTCCAAGTTGTTTCTTAAAATAATCAGGCTCACGAATTTCTATCTATTTGATTTGCTGATTATATTAAGAAACAGAGATACAACTCCTGGGTATATTTCCATTGATTGAGTCTGACTGTCTAGTTGATTCTCTTGGAATTATATTGGATTTTTTCTATATAGATTGCTAAGCGAAATATTGGGTGTGGTTTTTAGACCCCCGCTTTTTCAGGCCATATACTTCAAACTTTCTCGAAGACATTTAGCAGACTTTTCAGGATGGACGATGCACATGCTAGGTCATGACCACGTTCAAGCTATGTTAGATAGTGCACAAATAACTGAGGCTGTCAGGGTGGCTGGAGAATTGTTCATTTATCATGAGGAGAGTTCACCATCACTTTGGAGATATACTCGCTCGATGGTGTATTCCTACTCACACTTTCATATGTGCATGAGGAGAGTTCACCATCACTTTGGAGGACGTGGCTGTCATATTGCATCTTCCTGTTATAGGTAATCTTCCTGAAAATTTCTCAGAAGAGGAGATTGAAATGTCCGGAGTCTTGATAGCTAATGTTAGAGCACTGCTCGGTTGAACTCGCATGCGTTGCTATCTCAAGCATGTTTGTCAATGTTAGTGATCAAAACTATAAGTCTTGATTTCTAGCCTATTTATAGATGTCTCGGACTAGGAAATAGATAGTGTAGTTGAGCTTAGATTATACATAGTTCATCATTTGAAGACGAAGAACTACTAAGGGGATCTTGTGGAACTTCTTCGACAAAAGATATGTGGAGACTTGAACTCATCTATCACTTGGAAAGTCTATTTCTACTATCTCCTATATTGAGACATAAGTCATGTTAAGATATAGTTTTCTCTATACACATTTGAGATTTCGAGCTGAGTATATCTCGCTTACATATTTCTCGAAATATGTGTTGGTAAGCTTTCGCTTCGACCATGTTCATCTTATATCAAGAGAAAATTTCCGAGTAACATCTTACATGGTTTGTGTGATACAATCATTTGATGTAGGCTTGGAATGTTTCGATAATGATTATTTCAATATCTTGAAAATTGCTTTGATGCTGATAATGTGTGAAAACGGCTATTGTCATTATAGAAGAATGTTTCAATGACTGAAATAAAGAGTTGAGAATGTAACCATTTTTGGATATAAGCATTGTTAGAGCATAGCTCGGTCAACCTCGCATGCGTTGCTATCTCAAGCATGTTTGTAAATGTTAGTGATCAAAACTATAAGTCTTGATTTCTAGCCTACATAGCTAAGTCTCGGACTAGGATAGAAAAGTGTAGTTGAGCTTAAGGACTTCATGGAGATTCATCATACAACGACGAAGATTTATACAAGTAACCATGGAACTTCATCAACAAAAAGGTATATGGAGACTTGAACTTATTTATCACTCAAAAGTCTATCTCTTCTATCTCCTACTTCTTATGAGACAAAAGTCGTATGCTATATAGACTAGATCATACACATTTGACATTTCGAGCTGAGCATTCATTGCTTATCTTTTATCTCGAAATCGTGTGTTGGTAAAGCGTTTCGCTTTGATCAAGTTTATCTTCACCTAGTGACGAAAGTCATGAAAAGTTTCAATCACTTTGAGAATTACTCTGACGTGAATCAGTCTGTCAAATAACGGCTACATAGCGTCCTCTGAGAATGTCTCAATGATTGAAATGAGAGTTTAGATTACATAATCATGTATTCCTTGAACCAAAGTTTTCGAACTTTGTTGATCAAGAGAAATCGGGAGGATTGTGGAATTGGCTTGCCAAGTCCGCGAACTGTCGGAAGTTCTCGATCGAGAATTTCTGCTGGGATTTTCCAAAACTCGTTTGTGTGCTAAGTCCGCGAACTGGCGGAATTTCTCTTTACGAGAATTTCTGCTGAGTTTGGAAAACTCAACCGATTAACTTAAGTCCACGAACTTGTTTGTGAACTTAAGAGGTTACGATATAAAGATGTGCTCTGAACATGAAATATTAAATTACTAAGGAATGCTTTATGCAAACCGTGGTTATAATGTTCATGAGACGATTCAGTCGAATCGAATCATCTTTGTTTCAATTGTGTCTTGTGTAGTTACATAAGATCTCATAGCAATTGAACAACTCTTTAACTAATTCATTTGAGTCAATTGAACTAGTTATGGTGAAGAAGAACAAGGTTAATATGAAATGCTCATATGGTTAACCTTTTGGGTTACTATGTTGAACCAACATACACGTACACGTTTGGGCATGGTTTTTACGAAACCAGTAAACGTCTACCCCAGTGTGTGTGACAAGCTAAGTTTTCGATCTAACGGTTGAGAAATATTAGCTTGAATCTAAATCAGGTTTTCATCTAACGGTGAATAAGGATTTCTTTGTAACTAAGGCAAAACCCTGATTTGAAGGCTATATAAAGGAGACATCTAGCATTGTGCAAAACTAATCCCCACACGTCTGTGTGCTACTAGTGCGCTCGCTAGAGTCGATCTCCATTAACCTTTGATTTTCTTCTTTAAAATCAGGTTAAAGACTTAAAGACTTCATTGGGATTGTGAAGCCAGACCGATACTACTTTATCATAGTTGTGTGATCTGATCTTGCATCTTCTATCGTACGAGTATAATCAATTGATTGACTTATGATCATGAGAGTTCTCCGATAGGCAAGATAAAGAAGTCACAAACATCTTCGTCTCACTGTTTGTGATTCCTCGACAATCCGCTTGTGTAGTCAGGAAGGATTGTAGAGAGGTGATCGATTAATCTAGGCTGTTCTTCGGGAATATAAGACCGTATTATCAATTGGTTCCTGTTCACTTTTATTTTATATCAAAAGACGGAATAAAACCTAGGGTTTATCTGTGGGAGATAGATTTATCCTTTGATAGACTTTTCTGTGTGAGACAGATCTGTTTATTATCAAGTCTGTGATTTTGGGTTGCAGCAACTCTTGGTTGTGGGTGAGATCAGCTAAGGGAATCAAGTGCGCAGTATCCTGCTGGGATCAGAGACGTAGGAGTACAACTGTACCTTGGATCGGTGGGAGACTGATTGGGGTTCAACTATAGTCCAGTACGAAGTTAGTTTGCAGTAGGCTAGTGTCTGTAGCGGCTTAATACAATGTGTATTCAATATGGACTAGGTCCCGGGGTTTTTCTGCATTTGCGGTTTCCTCGTTAACAAAATTTCTGGTGTCTGTGTTATTTCTTTTCCGCATTATATTTTATATAATTGAAATAATACAGGTTGTGCGTTCGTGATCATCGATTGGAAATCCAACCTTTGGTTGTTGATTGATATTGATTGATCCTTGGACATTGGTCTTTCGTACCGTCCAAGTTATCTCTCTTTGATAAAGACTCGCAGATTTCTATTTGCTTGAGTAAAGATCAAATCGAGAGATTGAGATAATAACTCCTTGAGATACTTTCTATCTAGATTGAGTCTGACTGTCTAGTTGATTCTCTAGCAAACTGTTTCGGAATTAGTCCATACAGATTGCTAATCGAACTATTGGGTGGTGTTGTTAGACCCCCGCTTTTTCAATTGGTATCAGAGCAGGCAAACACGTTTAAGACCTAACAAGTCCGTGTTTGTAGCAATCTGGCTCTATGGATTATAAAGTCTCAATTAACGCTTCACCAGGTTTGAAAAACAACCGCAAGAAAAGGTCTGACAAACTGATATCTCTTCAAAAAGGGTTGGATGAACAAATCCGGATCAACTATGGTCTTGTTGCTGGAATTGCGATTCTTAAGGATTTGATATCCGGAAATACTTCCCTTGAAAGGTTGAAAAATCTCAGTTGTTCCTTTCTCATGAAAAGTCATAAGTCAGATAGTAATCAACGACAGGATGTTGATAAAACTGATATGACAAGGAACCAATCAGACAATCTTCAAAGCATAGGCTCATGTTGTGGTCCATCCGATCATATACAACAAGTTTGTATGTCCTTTCAAAAGAGTCTTAATGTTGCAAGTAATCTTTGTAAGAAAGCTAAAAAACTGTATGACTCCCTAAAAGTTCATACAACTCTACCAGGAAACTCTAAATCGAGAAGTACTAGTAGTATGAGTGCCTTTGCTTTAAGATTTACATCTCCTTTTCAATGGTTTCTTGATAGTGGATGTAGTCGGCATATGACAGGAGATCTCACTTAGTTTGTATCATCGGTTGACTACGAAGGAGGTCCTGTAACGTTCAGAGATGGAAGTTGTTGATACATTATCAAAAAGGGAACGATCAAACTACCCGGTGTTCCAGAAATCCATGATGTGGTATACGTTGAGGGTATGACTGTGTTGTCTTCTTTCTATTAGTCAAATTTGCGACAAGAGACATCGAGTTGTCTTCAATGCGAATGGATGTGACATTGTTGACAAATCCGGGCAGGTAATCTTTCAAGGAACTCGTGGTAAAAACAAATGTTATCTTCTTGATACTCAGTTTAGCAACTGCTGCAATTTGACTAAGGTGGAATCTACACATCTTTGGATAATAGAAGACAACTCGATTTCGAGATAAAAGATAAGAAATGAATGCTCAGCTCGAAATGTCAAATGTGTATGATCTAGTCTATATAGCATACGACTTTTGTCTCATAAGAAGTAGGAGATAGACTTTTGAGTGATAGATAAGTTCAAGTCTCCACATACCTTTTTGTTGATGAAGTTCCACGGTTCCTTGTATAGATCTTCGTCGTTGTATGATGAATCTTCATGAAGTCCTTGAGCTCAACTACACTTTTGTATCCTAGTCTGAGACTTAGCTATGTAGGCTAGAAATCAAGACTTATAGTTTTGATCACTAACATTGACAAACATGCTTGAGATAGCAACGCATGCGAGGTTGACCGAGATATGCTCTAACAATCTCCCCCTTTGTCAATTTTAATGACAAAACTATTAACACATATGGAATACAAAAAAGATAAACTTTAGTGGCTCCTATTCCATAGTCTAATCTTCAACGTTCCTTGAAATCTTCGTCCTTCCAAGTACTCCAATGATCCCAAAGGTTGTAAGTTTAGCACCATCGTTGTTAAAGATCCGTAACTACAATAATGAGAGAAATCGAGATTCTCGATCATTATTATACAATGTCATAGTATTATTATATAACATCAAAGTCGAATTGTATCACGACTTTAACAATAACACTACGGTGATATGTATCACTCCCCCTTAGTCAATACTCCATCTCGATCATGCAAACCACTCCCCCTTACACAATGATCCAAAAACCATATGTATTTGTAGTGTGAACTACAATATTTCTCCCCCTTTTTGTCAATAAAATTGGCAAAGGTACAAGAATGGGATCATAATGAAATTTCCACAAGAGACATTTCATGACCAAAAGAAAAAAATACATACCAACTTAATTTAGATGCAATCTAATAGCCGAAGCTAACAACATTCATCAAGGAGTTTTAAGATACAAGATAACCCCTATAAAATTCCACAGTCGCAGTCCCCGCAAGATATTACCATTAAGCACAAGTTGAAAAGAACTCTCCCCCATTTGATGTCATTCCCGAGAGAACAACAGGAGCGACCTTAATTTCGAAAGAAAAGAAGGATTTTATATTGGACACCAAAAACCATAGGAATGATTTTCTATATCCAAAGCTCAACCAAATTAACCACAAGTAAACCCATGATTAATTCAATTGGAATACGCAACTAAATCAAACCACAAAAGTGATCAATTTAATTGAAAGTGCTCAATATAAGTAAACTCACGGAGCTACGACTAAGTCAATCACACGGAGATGACTAACTTAACCGTTCAAATACTCAATATAAGGAAAACCTTACGGAATATATGACTACATTAACCAAAGAACATGATAGTGTAGCCTTTCGTATACTCAACACAAGAACCTGTGGAATATATGAAAACTCAACTAGATTAATTACAAAAGAACCTATAATTAATATAATTGGAATACAAATAACCAAACTAATCATCGAAGTAATCAATTTAATTATTTTGGGCTCAACATAAAAGAACTTATGGAACCCCGACTAAGTTCATCATAGAATATGACAACCTTAACCGTACATGTACTCGACATAAGAAAGAAAACTTATGGAGTACAAACTAAATAACCAAACTAGTTGATTAATTTAGTTCTTAATGCTCGACATATAACATCTTATGGAACAACCAACAAAGCCAAGGTAAATCGACTTAGTTGTAAGGTGCTCAACATAAGATACACAATGGAGACTTCATGGTAAAACATAATAAAATGGATCAATGAAGATCAATACCGTGGATAACATACAAGGATATATTTTATTTTCCATCATAACGACATAATAGACTTTATCCTTGTTGAACAAAAGATTTTATCCTATTTTCCATCAAATTAATGATTACATGAGCTTAACTTTTGTATATGTAAAAAGTCCATTCGTCCTTTCATCCATACGAATAACGATTCATGAACGACTTTACTTTTGACTGCAATATGGGACCTTCAAGTTCACGGACGTAAACAATACATATCCCATAAGAATATTGCAATATCACAAACTATTAAAATACTGCAATAAACATCATCCTCCAAATATTTTTAGAATTTAATACCAATAAACCTAAAAAATAACATAAGAAGATGAAAACAAAAATAGCTATGTGTAGTCACAATCATCGCTATTCAAAGCACTAGTTATTCTTCCAACTAATCCAAAAAGAAGACATCCTAGGCGACAATGCCTTTGAGAAATTCAGCATCATTCCCAAACTCCTTGTTGTCAACAACCATTGGAACATAAGGTTCACGAAGATAGGAGTTTATATCAACGAACTGTCTTGACTGATTATGTCGTACCAAGGCTCTCTGAATTTCTAAGGACTTTGACACAAAAGCCTTTATTTCACGAATCTCCTTTCTTACACTATGGGAAAAATATACATCTACAACTGGATATTTACAACACTTCGCTATACATCGTAGAAAGTCCTATGTTTTACAACTGGTTTCAAAGAAAGAGTTTTCGTATATCATCACTACCAACCCTTAGGAACAAGGGGTGGCGCTAAGAAAACAAACGACAACTCCTTTAGCAAAACTGTTGTGACGACATTTAGGTATAACAACTTTGTTTCATAAGTGTAGTGACTTAGCCTATCACAATTCTCACAAGTGTTGTTGAAGAACACAAAAATATGATAATGAAAAATACGTTAGAGGGGAGATTCGAACATGAACCTAATGCATGGATGTATAGCTCATCAACCATCCTTACAATTCACAAGTTTAGGGTTTTTCTTTCTTTTTAATAGAAACGTATAACAACACTTATAAGTGTTGTTGAAGTTAAAATATAGAATGTGGGAAAAAATTAGGTTTGGGGGATTCGACCCTGAGCCTCCTATATGGAAGTCTACACCACTAACCATACCTACACTATCACAAGTTCTGTAAAGTTGGTGGTTCTTTAATATACTATTATGACAACCCTTCATAAGCGTTGTAAAACAAAATATAATGCTCAAAGGCGACTGAGCCGCAAAGAGCGCGAAGCATTCTCTGTAACCATATACATTCTTCTCTGTAAATAGTCACATACATTCTATAAGACCACCCACTTTAAGCAAAGCATGCAACTGGGGAATTATTGCAAAAATATACCCTCAAATTATAAGTTAGAAGGGAGGGAGCATATATATACGAATATAAGCAGATGTATAGAAAATATGCACAAGTTAAGACCAAGGCAGAATTTAAGTGGGCAAATATAGCAACCATAACAACTGAAATGTCTCATTTTCTCTCCTCCTTCATCCGGCCTTGAGACCGACAAAGAAATGATATATCATTTACATTGGCGGAGTTAAAAATGGTGTTATAAAAGTAACAGAGCTAGCATTTTATAACTAAGCACACAAATGGAGCTGTTAACTGTCTTTTTGCAATAAAAATACTAGTATTAGTAAAGAAAATACAACCAGAGTATGCAAGATGCATTCTTACAACCTGAAAACCTGTACATATGAGAACAGTGGTCTGCATTCTGCACGTTTCTGAAAAACATTACCATCTCCAAACCGATATTCACACACAAATGATGATAACAAAAGCAGCCCTGAATTACCAACAATAGAACATAGAGTTTGATAAGTGATAAATACACAAGCCAATACGCGCAGTCACATAGCACACACTGCAATACTGATATCAGCGAAAAAAACACCCCATGTGCGGCAGTAGCGTGGATACATCAAATATCCATAGAAGTGGCGAGTGATAGCAGCTACTGCTCCATACTCATTCTCAATAGAAGCATACTTCACAAAGAAAGATCTTGCACTATTAATTAACAACTCATACAGAACTACACACTCAGCTGTAGCAAGAAACTTGAGAATAGCAGTTGAAGTAGATTACTGAGAAGGCAAATAACACCAAATATTTCTAAAGTAAGAATACAATACCGTAAAAACAATAAACTACTGATCTAACTTGTGAACTTCTTTTTCTTCTTATTTTTTTCTTCTTTTTTGTCGGAACCACTATGGTATATTCCCCATCTTCTCTTAAGTAACTCTCGCTCTCGTCATCCATTTGGAAACCAAGAGTTGAAGTATCCACTGGTTGGAAATTTGTGTCATGTTTTTCATTGTATTCCTCTAATTCATGGAAACCCCTAGGCGGTGGTTTCACCATCACATACCAGTTAGATGTATTTGACTCTCGAGAATAGAAAACTTGTCGCGCTTGCTTTGCTAAAATGAATGGATCGTTACAGTATTGGTTCTTATGCTGCTTTAAATTGACTAATGTAAAGCCATCTTCTACCTTCACACCAAAATTGGTGTGAGCCCAATCACATTTGAATATTGGAATTTGAAACATATGATTGTAGTCCAACAATAGAATTTCTTCTAAAACACCGTAGAACCCACTAGTTTCTGACAATCCTGCAACTAAGGTTGTTGATTCAATTGAAACTCCACTGTTTTGTGTGACTCTCTTAACATCCTTCATAATAAACCTAGTGTCATTGATAAGCAAGCCTTTATATGATATGCAGTTTTCTAACGGCCCATATGACAACCATTCTACCGTGTGTGATATTGGCATGCCTTGTTCAATTTGCATCTTAACCTACAAATGTATAATCTCAGGACATAAGAATATAACTAAATTTGTTATCTAAGCATAAGAAGTTAGATTAATATGATGGTGTTCCTAACATGGATTGTTCTATGTGATAGAATGAAACAAAATCACACGCATTTGTGTTTTTTGTAGTAGTTTTCCGCAGCAGCAAAATGTACAAGTGTTTAAACTATACTAAGATGCATAATCTGACTAAGAGTGGACTAAACATACCTTTTGTTGAAACCAATCTGCAAATGTGTCAGACTGTATGGAATTGAGTTGGTCTTCACTAGTAATTTCCCTCCCAGCAGGAGATTTTAACTCGTCCATATGCATTCTAAGACAAAATTAAAATTAGAAAATGAAGTATTAATTGACAGACCATTTTTAATAAAAGTGAACATCATACTTACATCATATATGGGTCAATTTCGGGTGTGTTAAAAAGCACATATCTGTGAGCTATCTTTAACTTCTCACTATCCATACGCACTTCGACACCTTTAGAAAGAGGACGTGCTGCCGGTGTGGAACCATTTTGAGTGTTTTCTTTATGCCTTTGCTTTACTCCTGTTTCAGCTGCTTGGGCCTTATGAATATCAAAATACCTAACACACTCCATTCTAAGATAACACTCGGCTATACAAGCTTCAGGTTGTGCATAATTCTTTACATATTCTTTGAATGTCTTCATATACCCAGGAAAGTCGAGTATGCAATAGTTACTAGTTAATTAAATATTAGTATCTCTAAGATACAAAGGGCATAACTTTCTACACGAAACCAAAAAACAGAAGTAATATAAATTAAATTGGCATACCTTTCAAATGGATACATCCAACGATATTGTACAGGTCCACATAATCGCACTTCTCGAGCTAGGTGAATTGTCAAGTGCATCATGACATCAAAGAGTGACGGAGGGAAGTACCTCTCCAACATACACAGAGTCTCAGCAACTTCTACTTCAAGTTCTATTAATCTATGGAGATCAACTGCCCTTTGGCATATTTCGTGAAAATAAGAACAGAACCTGAAAATTGCCTCCCTTGGACCTACATGTAAAAGTCCTTGCAAAGCAACGGGTAATATTTGTTGCATAAGAACATGGTAATCATGAGCCTTAAGAACACCTAAGCAACCATCTTTTGAGAAATGCTTTCTAAGATCAGAACTAAAACCATATGGAACCTTTAAATTTCTCATCCTATTATACAATATAGCCTTTTCCTTGTCATTTAAACAGTATGGTGCTGGTGGAAGGATCGTTTTTCCATTTATCTCTACTGGATGTAATTCTGGTCTTATTCCCATACTCTTCAGATCATTGCGGGACTTTAGACCGTCTTTTGTTTTGGACTTTATATTCAATATGGTACCAATAATACTCTCGCAAACATTTTTTTCTGTATGCATAACATCAATATTGTGCCGTAGTAATAAATCCTAGGAAGATGGAAAAACCTAACATTAGTAATTAATTCTATAAAGAAATAAAAGATCAGACATTTAATCTATGTGAAAGTTATAATGTCATGCTGTCGAATCTTAGGTAAGTAATTAATTATATTATAATGTCATGCTGAAAAAACAGAAACAAAATGCTCATTATACTGAAAATATACTATTATGTGTCAATTATGGTGCAATCAAACTGATGCTGCCGATGCTTTATCACATTGGGAAAAGTACTCAGATGCATTATACTTCCCAAACACTATATCAAAAGAACGAGTGTGCCATTTAGATTGCATTTGTTGATAATGTGAAGTTTAGAAGCTAACATGGTGCAAAGCAGAAGAACCCATAGCCAAATATGAACAAGTAAGTTTGAAGTTATGGAACTAACCTTCCAGTAAGGCAAGTCGAAGAATATTGACCGTTTGTTAAACACCCGAAGTTCAGTTTCATCATCATTTGCACCAGAAATAGCCGCATCAGCAACAACATCCCTTTTCCGCTTCCCACATTTAGAATTACCCACATTTGCACTTGTTGCCGCACTACTCTTGCCCCTATTCTTCTTCTTTTGCTCTTTCTTTTTCCTTATCTCCTCCTCGTTCTTCTCCGCTTTCCCAAAATCATTTTTAATACTATTCTGATATTCAAGTGCCGCAGCACCAGACGTAACAGGTGGCTTTTCCTTCCTCTCAATCTCTCCATTAAACCAGTCTTTTTTCTGCCGAAGAGAATGATTATGACGAAGAAATCTCATATGATTCAAGTAGACAGTTTTACGACTAAATGCCAACCAGTTTGAAAGTGTATTTTCACCGCAAAGAGGACAGGCTGCCTTCCCTTTATACGTACATCCAGATAAATTACCATATGCAGGGAAATCGTTTATTGTCCACATTAGTAACGCCTTCAAGTTAAAATCTGTTTTAGTAAACGAATCATATACCTGCACCCCTTTCTCCCACAACTCAAAAAGATCATCAATCAAGGGATGCAAGTATACATCAATGTCATTACCCGGTTTTTTTTCCTGGAATCAGCATGCTCAGAATTATGTTGTCACCTTGCATACACAAATGAGGGGGCAAATTATTAACCACGAGCATCACTGACCAACAACTGTGGGCTGCGGAAAGATCACCAAATGTATTAAATCCATCAGCAGCAAGCCCAAGACGCAAATTACGGGGATCTGAAGCAAACTCGGGATACTTTTTTTCTATGTGCTTCCAAGCCAAAGAATCTTTTGGATGACGCATCTTCCCATCCTTACTCTTGTTCGTCGCGTGCCATATCAACTGCTCAGCCAATGCTGCTGATTGAAACAATCTTCTCAATCTCGGCACAATGGGGAAGTACCTAAGCACCTTCACCGGTATCTTCTTTTGCGGCTTGTCTATCATTTCAGCATCGTCCATGTTAGATGTGTCTGCCTTCCACCTAGAATAATGATATTTAGGACACTCGTCTGCATCTTTCAAATCTTTTCTAAACAAACAACAATCATTAATACAAGCATGTATTTTCTGGTAAGTCAATTGATAAGATTTCAGCAGCTTTTTCACTTCATATGTTGAGCAAGGAAGACAATGATCTGGCGGCAACAAGGAACCGATTGTCTTGAGAAGTTCGTCAAAAGATTTCCTAGATAAACCATTTACTGTCTTGTGGCTATACAATTCAACAGTGATGGATAACTTTGTGTGTGTTTTACAATTAGGATATAACGGTGTGTCCGCCTCTTCCACATGGTTTTCCAAACCCTCATCTTGCACAGGTTCATGTCCCTGATCGATATGTGCATCATCTTCAACAGCAGCATCTATATGATATGATCCCCTTGTTGCTCCCTGTTGGTGTACATCAGTAGAAGTGTGTATAGTCTCCCCGTGAAAAACCAACTCAGTGTATGTAGGATCCCAACCTCGTTTCAGCAAGTGAAGATGCACTTCTTTCGGAGGAAGTGGGAAAGTGAGATTCTTACAATCAACACAAGGACAACTGAATTCAGAAGGATTTCCAAGTCTCTGACAAACGGTATCTATGAAATTCTTCAAGGCCTCCTGATATGGAAGATCACCCCTACATGAAAGAACGACGAAATAATTAATCACCGAATAACACAATAAAAGAGGGAAAACCAATGTAAAGAATGTAATATTCTACAGTGAACCACATATTAACCTTGGCCAATGAACACAATCTTTATTCATAATTTTGAATGACTTGAATCTGCAAATCTGTTCAGTTCTTCAATCCAGTTAAAAAAAACCTTTCAATTTCCCTTCTCAACCAACACTGGAGCCACTTCTTTGGTTGGAATGTTGAATTTATTAAAGATTAATGGCACCTGGCGCAATCAAAATATGATAACCAGCATAAGTAACCACAATGGATTATCAAATCATAAGATATTTACATATACAGAAAGGGGATTGAGAATACATATTCCAGAGTGAGGTACTGATATGAATATTTAGCTAGCATATAACAGCCACCTTGTTTAGTTTTTTATGTATATAGATACATTTCGAACTAGTATAACCATCCTCGTATAAATTGAGTACATCAGGCCACATGTATAACCATTTGCTACTAAGAGTGCCTCTACAGCCTACACAGGAAAAGCTTTAGACAAACTGGCCAATCAAATTGAAATCAAGTCCTTCAAACAAACTATTCGCACTGTTTAGACAACATATGTCAATACTAGTTAATCCAGTTCAACTTACCTTCAATGAACTACATATGTGAGTACTAATTCTAGACATTCAACACATTGGAGCAGGCAATTCTTATTCGGCAAGCGGTATGAGGGAAAAGTCACTAAACACATTCGCATGAAATTTATATAACATCAATCAGACAAATCAGGAGAACATTTCCTCATATCATGCACAATTTGAAACTTTATATGCTTCGACGTAGGGAAAATTAAAATTATAAACCAAAGTAAACAGCAAGAGTCTGCGCAAAAATGCCGCAGAATAGGTCACAGAACTGCGAACCTACAGTTTTCAGTTTTGATGAGGTCTTATATCTCAAGGGCCAAATCTCTTAAAAGACTTGTTATGTTTACTGTCATCAAATTCATGATGACAAGCAATCACATCACATCTACATTGGATCAGAACAAAATTGAACTCAGAACACACAAATGGAGCAATTGAAAACTCTCTAGAATCATGAAACCCTCTTTTCTTTATTACTGTCATGCAAATAAGAAAGGAGCAAACTACCCATATTGTTGATTTTAATCAAATTTTAAACCAAACCCATATTGTTCTGTGTTGATTATCAGAAAAAGAACATAATTTAATGTAAACTACCAAAATTTAATGCAAACTACTCAAATTTAATGCAAAAAAGTCACTGAAAAAAACCTAATTCAAAAATTAAAAAAAACAATATACCCTAAATTGAGCTTTGGTTACAGATCGATCTTCAACTTCGGGAAATTGGTGGAGGTGGTTAGTCGAGATATGGGTTACAGATCGATCTTCAACATTGTGTGGTGATGATGAAGTTGGTGAAGTAATCTCCTGAGATCGATGAAGTTAAAAACGATGGTAATGAACGGAGCTGTTGGAGTCGTAGACGATGAAGTTGCCAGTGGTTTGAGTGATGGAGGTGCTGCTGTACCGAATTGGTTTGAGTGATGGTGGTTTGAGTAATGGTGGTTTGAGGTGAAGTTTCTCCGTCGAACACACTGGCGAGATGCAGTTGAGGGAAAAAAAGAAAAGGATAAGGATGGAATAGATATGAGAATGATGTTAAAAAAAAAAAAAACTTAACGGCTGTAGATGAAATAGAATTAAATATTAAATGAATGGGTGGTTATGATGTGATGATATACATAGAATATTCCAAAGGAATATTCCCAGTATATGGTTGGATTCATCGTTCTTACGAAGTCCCCGACTAAGAGTAGTCCACTCATCGCCAGGTTTCGATCTCGGATCCATGTTATGTCTCGAAGTTTCCAAAACCGGTCAGGTTTAAGGGTTGGAGGAATATTATGAAAGCATCTTACCTATGAATCGACAGATTCACCGTTCTTATGAAGTCTCCGAGTTAGAGTAGTCCACTCACCGCCAGGTTTCGATCTCGGAGCCATGTTATGTCTCGAAGTTGCCAAAACCGGTCAGGTTTATGGGTTGGAGGAATATTATGAAAGCATCTTACCTATGAATCGACAGATTCATCGTTCTTATGAAGTCTCTGAGTTAGAGTAGTCCACTCACCGCCAGGTTTCGATCTCGGAGCCATGTTATGTCTCGAAGTTGCCAAAACCGGTCAAGTTTAAGGGTTGGAGGAATATTATGAAAGCATCTTACCTATGAATCGACAGATTCATCGTTCTTATGAAGTCTCTGAGTTAGAGTAGTCCACTCACCGCCAGGTTTCGATCTCGGAGCCATGTTATGTCTCGAAGTTTCCAAAACCGGTCAGGTTTAAGGGTTGGAGGAATATTATGAAAGCATCTTACCTATGAATCGACAGATTCATCGTTCTTATGAAGTCTCTGACTTAGAGTAGTCCACTCACCGCCAGGTTTCGATTTCAGAGCCATGTTATGTCTCGAAGTTGCCAAAACCGGTCAGGTTTAAGGGTTGGAGGAATATTATGAAAGCATCTTACCTATGAATCGACA